>NC_134703.1:28900438-29045438 GCF_043290135.1 Rhipicephalus microplus
GCTGATAGTGCTCATTGCGTATGTCTGGGTATTATGACGGTTGTGGTTCGTAGATGATCCGCTGTCAGAAGACATGCTTAGCTTCACATTCCGGGAAAAATGTCACCCGTGGAATATTTTGTTCTAACGATCGCAATCAAGGCCCACTGGCAGCATCAATTTCGTATGAACAGCATACTTGTTCTGTTGGTGGGGAGGGGGGAATATCGTTTACGTGATTCAGTATGGTGCCACGGCTAATACTTATAAGCACACTATATAATAAGCCAATCGTAGACAGATTTGTCCTCATCTTCTTGTTGTCAAGTTAACACTCCTAAAACAAACAAACAAAAAACTTAATTGCTATCGAACGGCAGTGCACCAGTGACATGCATACTATCAAAACGTTTTTTTTGTTTTGGTATTTTGTTCAGTCGAGTTCTATACTAAGTCAAAACGGTTCTCACTTTTGTTGCGATATTGCTAGATACGCTGCACTCGAACATTATATAGAACGCTAAACCGAACAACACAGCTGTTACAAAAGGCAAGCCATAATACAGGAACAAAAAAAAAAGGTTTCTGTATCTCATAACTTAATCGATTCCTGTGCATCGCACACGGGGACTGGCGGTGACAGTGTAAGCAGAAGAAGGCGAAAGAGTTGCGCTTACCCACTAATACGAGGCTCCATGTTTCTTTAATATTACTCCTTTTTTTCCCCTCTCTCTCTTCACTACGCAAGTGTTTCGCTAGCGATTTCTGCAACGAGCTACACGAGCAAGCCCTGCAAGACGATTAGTCCCGCCTGCATGCAAATGAGCATATCAATCATCCACATAGCAAAGCAAAGCGTGCTGTACCCGAAATACGTCGGCTTTGACGAGCGCGACGCCATATGAGAACCAGCAAGAGCCACCGCTCTGAATGCGAGCCGATTCGTTCACGGTACGTTTTTCTCATGAATATATTCAAAGAGCCTGGATACTCGGCAGTACGATGAGTCGTCATAATAGCTTATGGCACGCCGATATGGAGGATGGCGCATATATGGCGCCAGAAATAAAACACACACACACACACACACACACACACAGACACACACACACATATATATATATATATATATATATATATATATATATATATATATATATATATATATATATATATATATATAAGGGAAAGAAGTGTACACAAAAGGGCTCATTTTTCCGTGTTTTAACACAATATTAATGAGATCTAACAGGCAGTAATGCCAAGGAATGTACAGGGGAAGTTATTAGAACCAATGGAATGTAAATAAGAAGAAAGAAAAGTGGATGAAAAAATAACCAGCCGTGGGCAGGAAACGAACCTACAACCTTCGAATAAGGCGTTCGATGCTCTAACCACTGAGCTACCACAGCGGCCTTCCCTCCATCCACTTTTTTGGGTTTATATGTGAATTCAGAAGTAGGAGTGACAGTCAGCGCCATCTATAAGCCAAACGACGAGTGTGAAAATACTCTTATGCGCATGTTTTGACGACACATAGCACGTGAACTTATTGTGAGCGGGCAGCTGATTAATTGTTCCTCTTATACAACCTAAACACACCAAGTCTGCCATTACGAGACCCTCGTTCAATGAAATCGGGGAAAGAAGTGTATACCTAAAGGCTCATTTTTCCGTGTTTTAACACAATATAATGAAATCTAACAGACAGCAATGCCAAGGAATGTACAGGGGAAGTTATTAGAACCAATAGAATGTAAATAAGAACAAAGAAAAGTGTTTGAAAAAATAACCAGCCGTGGGCAGGACGGCTGGTTATTTTTTATACACTTTTCTTTTTTCTTATTTACATTTAAGTGGTTCTAATAACTTCCCCTGTACATTCTTTGGCATTACTATATATATATATATATATATATATATATATATATATATATATATATATATATATATATATATATATATATATATATATATATATATATATATATATATATATATATATATATATATATATATACTCGGGCTTTCCCTTGTTTCGATCTCGCCAACAGCGCAGAAGTGTGGCGATGCGCACATGCCCATGTAAATGTGATTGAATCAATCGGGGTCATTCAGTCCCAGTCTTTGTCTTTGAGAACGAACAATACGCGGAAGTGATTGAGCTGTCTGTGCCGAAGCTCGCCCTCACGTTTAGATGCGGCGCATTAAACGCACACGGCGATTTCCGTTGTTCGGTTGCTCGAACACATCACCGCATATTGCGCTCTTGTCATGAAGTTTGATTACTGTCATTATTAAAATTTAGATTTCATTTTTTGCAGTATTTTTGACTACGAGGTCTACCGTTTGTAGCGCTTGCATTCGACATGGTAAGACCGATACACGAATGTTGTTTCGTCGAGCAGCCTTACTGAAATTACTGCAACATCATTAAAAAAAATAATAATGCGCCGTCTTTATGGCATACTTTGCCTTATGAGGAGCATGGTGGTGAACATCAAGGAGTACGTCAACCCTGAAATATCAGAAAGTTGGGCGTCGTAAATTGTAAGTTCTTTTATGATCAACAGTGTCTGACTTCCAGTGTTTATCTTCGTTCTTCAAAACCCGACTTGCACGCCATTTCACCCCTTGCTAAATTCCGCTCGCTTCGGCTGAGCCCTAATACCCGTCGACTTAAGCGACAATTTCGATATTGTCTGTAAGCCGAGCGATGTACTCATAAGACACATTCCTACAATTTCGCTTCAGAATGCTTATACGTATGTCTTAAGTACGGGTTATTTTTATTATCTAAATAGGAGAACAGAAATTCGCGAAATTTTGGCGAACTCAAACGAACTTGGGGCCCAAGTGAGTAAGTCAGAAGCAGCCAAGCAAGCAGCACAATCACAAAGGAATCATTTCGCAAGATGCAGTTTTTGAAAAGCGGGAATGAGAAAAATGCGAGAAAGCCATGCTCTTCAGGCAGCAGCAGCAGCAGAGTGATTTGTCGAATACCGTTTCAAACGGATCATCCGAGGAGCGGAGGCGAACGGGCTCCCTCCTCGATGTGATCGGCACTGCTGGTCATCTGGACGGAACAACAAAGCCAAGCTGCAGCCAAGAGAAATGAATTCATGGTGTACAGCTCAAAATGACACGCACAAAAAGGAAACCAGACGATACGAGAGCTGCTTTGAACTCCAGTATCCAGTATCCAGTATCCAGCACCACCCCAGTATCCAGCACTCCAGTATCCAGCTCCAGTATCCAGCACCAGTATCCAGCACCACTCCAGTATCATCAACTTCAAAGCAGCGATCGAGCATCTACTCCTTTAACCGATTCTAATAGCCCACCCCTCATGTAAAACCCCTTCATTGGGGCCTTTGAGGTACTGTAAATAAATAAATAAATAAATAAATAAATAAATAAATAAATAAATAAATAAATAAATAAATAAATAAATAAATAAATAAATAAATAAATAAATAAATAAAAGCGTGCACGAACTTTTACCAGAAAGCATGCGCAGCTGCGCATATCCCAGCCTTTCATGTGGCTCACTGACAAGTAGTTTGTTTTTCATACTGACGTATAAGTTCAGCGCTGTCTTGTCTCGAATCCGCCATCGCTTTAAGGGGAAAGTCTTATTTATCCTGAGCGAGCATTGAACGTCGGCTTCGTCAACACCAGTGATGAAAAGGGACACCTCGTCACGAATTCCTCGTGTCGCGTCACAGATCACCGAAAATTGCGTCGTCATCGTGACGTCAACAACGTGGCCTCACATGGTGACGTCATCACATTACATGGTCGTTCAGTCAAATATGGGTCGATCACGGATGCAGTGTGAAACGGTGCAGAAAACTGCCAATTACTCTGATCTTGGAGGCAATGGCAGACCACTTTAGGTGCAGAAAGTTTTCGGAGGGTGGCGGTGCAGTATCAGTAAACATCGGCTAACAAGAAGCTGGTTCACGCCTTCAAGACGTCTTATTGCATGAAGACCACTGAAAGGTCTTGGTTTTATGACCGCTGGTTCAAAATTTTTCACGTGCTTTAGAGTAAAAAAAAATTCAGATGAAAGGCAGCACTCGCGTCGTCTGGCCACCTCTTTGTCCATGTATTTTTTGAGGCGTTGACCATGAACGTAATCCAACTCACCCATTTTTTTTTAATCCTTATTCAGGAGAAGAAAAAATAAGGCGGCTCAGCCGCGTTGAGCGAGCGTAGTCCCGCCATCATGCACGCCAACTCAGCGGCGCAGAAATGTTTTAATAGGAACGCATAGAAAACGTCACCCACGCATTCGCGAACGTGGACTTGCAGCAAAATGCGAGTAACAAAATACACGCATCGTATTCAATGCGTAACGGCATTCACACGTCACCGTTTCCCGTTGACGTTTGAGCAATTCGCAACTTCAATCGACTGTAAAAGCTTTCAAGCAATAAACCATATGACAAATTTGATATAATGAAATAACATATAGATGGCTTCCCCGAAGCGGATCAGCATCTTCAGAAACTCATTATTACCTTGAAAAAAAAAAGAAAAAGAGCACATAAGCACAGCATTCGATTTACAGATAAATTTTTAATTTTTTTAACAGCCCAATTTTTACTCTTAACGCTTGTGGAATGCAATAAGGTTGTTACAGCTAAAAAATTACCAAACAGTGGGAAATATTCGCACACATGCTGCATCAGCTGTCTATGACAACTGAATTTCCCTCTCATCAGTTTTTCAACGTTTAAGTAGCAGCGCAGTTACCACATTTGGCCATTGTGTGAAATGTTTTCCTAAACGTTATTGATTGATTGACCGATATGTGGTGTTTAACGTCCCAAAGCCATCACACCATTATGAAAGACGCCGTAGTGGAGGGCTCTGGAAATTTCTACCACCTGGGGTTCTTAAACGTGCACCCAAATCTGAGCACACGGGCCTACAACATTTCCGCCTCCATCGGAAATGCAGCCACCGCAGCTGGGATTCGATCCCGCGACCTGTGGGTCAGCAGCCAAGTACCTACCTATAGCCACTAGACCACCGCGGCGGGTTCCTGAACATTGCTTGGTTAATTTGCTGATAACATTTTGAAGCCATAGAAATGCAATGACATCGTTAGGGGTACCAGCGACACACCGCCTACGTCATCATCGGGGATCGGCCAGTCGTGAATGGTGGACGTTACAAGAACGCTTGCAACACAGCGCTAGGAACGAATGCGTTATACGAACCTTTGTCGTTCCCACCTCCTCATCATATGAAATCCAACTGATAATGAAGTTATGGACTGGACAGAGGTTGCTATTTGGAGATTTCACTGAAGTGCACAAGTTAATCAGCTGCACTAAATTATAAATGGACCAAAAAAATTAATGCCGGCGACGAAGCCAGAAACTTTGTTATCTTGATAGCAGTCACCTAATCTAGATATGAAAGGTCCATTTCAGTCCAATAACAAAGAAAGGGGTACTTTTGCTATAGGATTATGAATATTTAATGACATTTGATATTTTCAATAAAAAAAATTCTGGTCTGGCAAGCCGAACAACTTCTTCGCATAAAAAAAAAGAAAATTACTGCAGCATGCACTACATCGTGCAAAACCGGGCCACCACGGAGCCGGTGGGCATATCTCAGCCTCTCTTGTTTCGCATGTGTACAGAATGCTCGGGCAGTCGCTGAGCGTGTGCCGATTTATGACGATCATACTTCGACATCTACGACACACGACTAATCTCGACTGTAACGGCTCTACTGCATAAACCTTTCTTGACTCTTCCTTAAAAAGCGTTTTGTTGTAACGAAAGCGAAGTAAACTTTCAGAAAACGTCACTTTGGAGATTAAGGCAAACAAACTCCGACCAGGACGTGCAGATAGTTACCGCAGTTTGCACAACGTTAACGAAATGAGGATGTAAGAAGTGAAGCAACAATAAGTAGTGCTCCAAGAAGTGCCACCCCACAACATGATTCAAATAGAGGCTCATTCCAAGAAGCAATCGCAAAAATAAAAACATCGCTCAATATCCGTAACCATTTAGTTTATTTATTTGTGTGTCTGTTCACTTGTTTCGGAATTATGTTGAGCGGTCTTGGAACTTGCACGTCTAAGTGTGCTCTCCAGGTATTAATTTTCTACATTAACCTAAGAGAGCTGCTGTTTTGTAAGATACAGTGAATAGCAGTTAACGTTCCTTTTTCGTGTTTTGAAAGACTTATTCGGTGATTCAATTCGCCATTTGCATTAAGACTCATTTCCATTTTCTCGCAAGTTCTGAGTAAAACGACCACGCACAAGTTGCTTAAGAAATCTGAATGTCGGCAAGCTTCACTCAACGCTT
This sequence comes from Rhipicephalus microplus, assembly GCF_043290135.1. Taxonomy (NCBI): domain Eukaryota; kingdom Metazoa; phylum Arthropoda; class Arachnida; order Ixodida; family Ixodidae; genus Rhipicephalus; species Rhipicephalus microplus. The sequence goes on from NC_134703.1 coordinate 28,906,759, forward strand.
GGTTTTCAACCTTGGCAAGGGAAAGAGGAAAAACTACGAACTGCATTGCGGATCTTCCAAAACAGAAACTCACAGCGGCTCGAAAAAGTCATTTCCGGCAGGGGGCAAGTGGGCGACGAGTAGCGGAGGATGCCACCAGAGTAACTGCCATCAACTTCAAAACCTGAAATGACGTTCGCAAACAGACACGACGCGTCGGAAGGTGCAGCGTAGTAGAATAAGCGATAATGAGGTTGTGCAGCGCGGTCGGAGAAAATGACCAAGCTTGGTTTTCGAGACACGTCCGCGAGCGTCCTCCGAAACGAGCGAAACTCGCTTACACTGAGGAGAAGCCACATCAAGAGCACTTTCTTCATTTGGAGAAAAAAAAAATAACTACGAAAAGAACTATAGAACGGGCTCCTCTTCGTTGTCGAAAGAGAAACGACAGACCACAGAGGAAGAACAGGTGGCGACAACCTTGGGAACGAACACGGGAAAGGCATCGAGAGCTTGAGAAACATGGACACATCTCCCCTCTTTCTCTTTCTCTATAAGGTAGCTCCTAAACTAAAAGGTAACACCACGCGGGAACCAGTGAGGAGGAAGAAACATGCTTGGGTCACACATTTCTACGTGATGATCGCTCTTTTAGCTCCTAGAGGTTATAGTGCGACAAAATAGATTTGCATGCACACACGCTGACACACACATCCCCCCCCCCGCCCCCACACACACAGAATGCAAGTACAACTATTACAAATTGTTGCGGAAATCCTATTTTCAGCGCGTTTGTGTCTGAGGCTCTTAGAAGGAGTCACTACCTGGTTGTAATGACATAAGGGAAACAAAGAACTTCTCTCGAGGCTTTCAAATGAAGGTGTAAAGACGGCGGAACACTTCCAGCGCGGCTCATGACAGATGGGCGCTTGCCTTATCCAGATGCAGGCGTATATACCCGCAGAGGAGGTACGTGCCCACAATGTTTCATCATCGCACTCTGTGCGCGTGGGAAAAAGAGGCTATTTACAGATGTTTTCGCTTCAGAGAAGAATACTGGTTGTGCACATTACATGAGACTATATATCACTGAACAAGGAAGAATGAAAATCAGAGCCAATTAACACAGAAAAGCTGGAGACAGGTGCACCTATAGTTTCCGGACTGTTTGCATCCACTTCCGTCTTCAACATGCTCTAGAGTGCGTGTATATATATATATATATATATATATATATATATATATATATATATATATATATATATATATATATATATATATATATATATATATATATATATATATATATATATATATATATATCAACAACTGGCTCTGCTTCCGTTGTATTTTCAGTGTGCCATGTTCATTGGTCACAGAATATTAGTAGCGTTAAAGAAGAATGGTTTCTCTGTTTTGTTTTTGTAAGCACCAGCATTTTCACAACACTCAGACAGTTCAGAACTGTTTTCTCTTTTATGCCTGTATTGATTATCGCTGTGGAGTACAGCTCGTTTTAAAAATAAAAAAACTACAAGCAGCCGCAAACTCTGCATTCTTTATGTTAGTGTAAGCTTTATGAAAGCTGCCACGCGTGGCGTAAATAAGTAAATAAATAATTGTTTATGGGAGAACTAGACGGCCGTAATGTGATTCTGTTGCGCATGATGAAGCGAAACTGATTAAAATTCTGACCAAACAGGTTGTTTTGAAGAAGTTACATATTTTTATTACACTAACTTCGCTTCAGGCGCACGCTTCTACAAGCGTGCCGGGAAAAGGAGGATCGGATAGACTTGAGCGCGATTTAGACGCGCTGAAGCCTATCCAATTATGTACCAACTCGCCCAAGTCAAAGTGCTTCTGGAAAAAAAGCCCACTGTGACTTTTCAGTCAGTAAAGAAACGGGGGGTCTCAAAAAATAACACGAGCTCATAGGAGTATTAAGACCGCACAATGTCATTATGACTACGACAATAGCCAACTAATACGCAAAAGCAGTGGAAAAAAATGATTGTGTAATAATTTTTCGCTGTTGAATGTTTACTTTATCCGTAATCGCGTAACATCTCAGCACACCGGCTGTTCTTGACAGCTTTCTGGGCAAGAAAAACACAATTTTAATTTCATTATTTTTGTAGGGATTTACTTTTTTATGCTACTACTCGTACATTTCATTTTGTCATGGAACAAATTGATATTGTACAATATTTTTTTCACTTTTGACGTCGCCCTAAGTAGCTTATTTCAATCCCTTCGTATCAAGGTCTTCGCGTCAGTAAGAAAAATTTCTTTCAGTGAGAATAAGTATTTCCTGGAACTCACGGTAGCAATAAAAATAGCACATAATAGAAATTACAGGGTGTAATGTAGAAAATTTCAAAATAATTTGACAATTGATTCAAAACAATGGCGTAAAATTAAGTTTTCTTGGAAAGTATATATAAGACTATCTGTTGCCTGTCAATTTGAAAAAAACATGTCATGAAACACATCACGAGTAGTGGCGGTGTGGGCTCGCAGAAATATTTTATATCGAACTTTATATTAAGCGGAAGCTCGGAAGACGCTCGAGCTTCGCCTGCCAGAGTATTTTGCGGCATACATTGCGTTAAAAGTTGCCTCGTGTCTTACCAACAATGCCGAATTTCTTCCTTTTTGCGAACTTTCTTAAACTGCGTGAAAAGACGAGAACACCAGTAAAAAAAGAAAAACAAAACGGAATGCCAGCACTCTTTTTCGGCAATGTTCTTATGTTTGTCAGCCCATACAAGATTCACAGACTGGCCATGTGTCTCTGTTCCTGGTTGAAAGATATATGTTTTTTAACCAGAAAACAAAATTAACGGTCCGCAGTCGGCGCTCGTGGTGCTCTGTTTTTTTTTTTCAGTTTAACAAAGCCTAACAATTGTTGAACTGACGCGAAATTTTCTCTTTATTTTATCGCAACCGTTGTTGGCAAGTGTTGTCCAAATGCAACTCGCCTGTTAATGGCTGAGTGCACGAGAACTCAATAAAGGGGTCTTTCCAGGACTTTTCACACATTGTTATACGACATGTAGAGTGATAGTGTATAAAGCGCCCGCATCGGTCACCATACGAGTGATACCGCGCAACATAAGAAGCGAGGACGGTCCGATAGGCCTAACGGCACAGTTTACCAACGCCGTGCAAAATTGTTAACGCGCGTCTCTTGCTTTAAATTGAAATGAAGTTGGAAGCAAACATTGGCAGCCTTTACGTGACGTCAGGGACGCGCGACATGGCGGCTCAGATGACGTCAAGGCAGTGCAACCACGCGACGATTAACCTGCGTCAGTGTGATAACGACGTCACTGGAACGTCGTAGGGCCTTAGTGTATAAACAACGTACAGGATAATAATAATAATAATAATTGTTGGGGTTCAACGTCCCGCTGTGGCCAGGATTCCATCCCGCGACCAACGGTTCAGCAGTCGAGCATGATAACCACTACAGCCCCGCGTCCTGTAATAAGGTATGAGAACCAGCACGTGAAGTACTGATAACACTAACGTGACATAACGATGTTCACGTCACGCAATGTTGGTGCTCAATAATAATAATAATAATAATAATAATAATAATAATAATAATAATAATAATAATAATAATAATAATAATAATAATAATAATAATAATAATAATAATAATAATAATAATACTTATTATTATTATTATTATTATTATTATTATTATTATTATTATTATTATTATTATTATTATTATTATTATTATTATTATTATTATTATTATTATTATTATTATTATTATTATTATTATTATTATTACTGGCAGGACCCACGAACAGTGGGAATGAATTATATGCGAAGTAATGTTGATATGTCACTTTAAAATCAGCACAACGCTACGAGCTGAGAGTAAATGATGTCGTACATGACTATCGTGTCATTGTTATCGTGTTTGGATGTCTCGTTTACTTTCGTCATCTATTCACGTCACGTGATACCAAATTTAGTATATGTGGAGCTAGCGAAACGGCCGCGAGCATGCTATGAGCGTGGTATGTTGTCCTGTTCTTACATGACACGCGTGTCAGGATTATCATGTTTGCACCAGTCATATATTTCGCCATTCATTGATGCCACGTAACCCCAAATTTCGTGTATGTGGAGCTAGCAAAACGGCCGCGAGCGCGTCATGAAGGGCCCATTATACTCAATGTAGCGTTGATGCGCGCGCACGCTGGGTACAGCGACGGTATACGTTAGCAAAACGCGAGCACTCTATAGTCTGACGCCAGGCGCGACCAGCGTCCGTCGGCGCGGCCCGACGGCAAGCGGCGCGAAATGCGACATGTTGCATTTCGCGCCAATGCGTTATCCAGACAACACTGCGCCTCCCTCTTTTCGTGATGGAGGGACGCCGGATGCGCTGAAACGCGCATGCGTCCAATCAACGCAGCGCGGCGCACGCCTGCGAGTATATGGCAGGACCGGCGCCTGGCGTGGCAACGCCGGCATGAGGCGACGAAATGAACGCCGGTGAGCACGCGCACCACGTCACGTCGAAATCTACTTGCGCCTTGACTGTGGCATGTAGCCATGTTTTCACATGATACGCATCTCATGGTTATCATGTTTTCACCAGTTACATACCTTCATCTATTGGCGTCACGTAATGCCAAATTTGGCATATTTGAAGCTAGCCAAAAAGCCGCGAGCGCATTATCAGTGTGGCATGGAGTCATGTTGTTACATGACACGCATGTCGTAATTATCATGTTTGGATGTGTCATTTACCTATGTCGTCCGTTCGCGTAGCGTAATACCGAGTTTGGTACATGTGAAGCTAGCGAAACGGCTGCGAGCGCATCATGAGCGTGGCATGTAGTCATGTTGTTACATGACATGCATCTCATGATTATTATGTTTGCACCAGTCACATGCCTTAGTTATCCATTCACGTACTGTAATACAAAATTTGGTATATGTGACGCTAGCGAAACGGCCATGAGCTCATCACGAGCGTCGCATGTAGTCATGTGACACGCATGTCATGATTTTCATGTTAGGGTCTGTTGCTTGTGTTCGCCATGCAATCATGTCGTACCATACCAGTTTTTCAACATGCCATGTGCACGAAACCAACACAAGAGCTGCAGGACCATGAAATGCAACTCATGACATTCATGACGTACATGTCATGATTTTTATGTTATGACTAGTCAAATATGCTCTTCATATAGTCATGTTATGTCATACCAAGTTTGGTATCGATGCCATTATAGAAACGGCCAGGAGAGCTAAAAGTCGTAGGTGGCTAGATAGATAGATAGATAGATAGATAGATAGATAGATAGATAGATAGATAGATAGATAGATAGATAGATAGATAGATAGATAGATAGATAGATAGATAGATAGATAGATAGATAGATAGATAGATAGATAGATACGCTCAAAGCCGCCGAAGCTCGCCAAGAAATGCTTCGCATTTAATAATAATAATAATAATAATAATAATAATAATAATAATAATAATAATAATAATAATAATAATAATAATAATACGCTTAATATGATTACGAGGCACGCCCCTCCACGGTGGTCTAGTGGCTAAGGTACTCGGCTACTAACCCGCATGTCGCGGGATCGCATCCCGCCTACCGCTACTGCTGTAGGCCCATGTGCTCAAATTTGGGTGCACGTTAAAAAACCCCAGGTGGTCGAAATTTCCGGAGTTCTCCACTACGGCGTCTCTTATAATCATGTGGTGGTTTTGGGACGTTAAACCCCACGTATCAATCAATCAAATGATTACGAGGCACGACGTAGTGGGGGGGGTGGGCGTAAATTTCGACCATCTCGTTCTCTTTAGGGAGCACGACATCGCACAGTGCATGCACCTCTAGCATTACGTCTCCATCTAAATGCGGCCGCCGCGACCAGAATTGAACCCACGACCTTTTAGTTAGCAACCACCACTGATCCACCCCGACGGACAAATTCTTCCCACCGTGGCTGTTTCAGTGACAGCAGTGCAGGTCAGATTGTCGCGGGGCTGCAACGTGGACGCAAGGAGCAGACTGTGTGTCCGAGATGAAACTGTTTATTTGGCCGCACTTGTGGCCCGCTAAACGGAAAGTCAGATTACAGCGATACACAATGGAACTGATGGCGGCGAACGGAGCGTCTGCCGTCGATCAATTTTTAAGTTGTGACGCGCGTTGACATTCGTACAAGTGCTGTAGAATATTACAGCGTTATCGCTAGCGGCCACGTAAGTTACAGAAGAATCTGTCATGTTCACGTCGTGCGCATAATCGCATGGAAAGGTTCTCAGATGAGCTCAATGGTTCGTGGTCAACTGGCGCGGTTTGCTCAAGGCAGTTATAGAACGAGAAGTGGGCGATAACGAAACTTTAGAAATAAGTGTGCAAATATGTACACACACACACACACACACACACACACACACACACACACACACACACACACACACACACACACACACACACACACACACACACATATATATATATATATATATATAAAGGACATACACACGAAGCCTAACACAATGAACTGGATTAAAATGTGCACTGTTCACATACTGCAAAAAAAAACTACACGAGGAAAATAACTGGAAAAACAATTATTTTAGGCATGTCGATTAAGATAACCGCAAAGCGCATCTAACCTATTCTTACGCATCCGCTTTTTTCTTTCTGGCTTACTCTTGCGCACAACCCACTCTCCTATAGAGTTGGGATAATCATGATGATATGCGAGATTTAGTGGAGCAAGGACCATGTCTGGCCAACGAGCACCATGACTCGCAGAGTTATGTGAGGGCATGATTTACTGGCGTTTGCTCTTAAAAGCAGCAGCAGCGTAAGACGGATTTGCGAACGAGTTTTCAGTGACCTATAGTCAATGCTGCAAATTATGGCAACAAATGCTGTGATTGGATACACGATGCGTAGATGCACGAACTTCCTTGTTGAAAACAAGACTATGCATGCTCAGCCCCCGCCTTTCTGTGCACGTCTTACAGGCTGTAATTGCTAGTTGTCCACACAGAATTTGGTTATGAAGGGAAAAAAAGTGACGTTAACCCGTTCTTAGCACAGATCAGTGAAGAAATCAACACGGATTTGTGCAACAAATGGCCGAATGCTAATTTTTCCTTCCCTAATCTTTCCGCCATGTAGCTAGCCAGTCTGATAACTGGCTAACCTCCCTGTCTTTCCGTGTTTTTTTTTTTTGTTTCCTCCTCCTTTTCTTCACCTCGCGGAATTCCGTGGAACTAATTCGAACTCGCTCTTTCCGAACCAAGCTGAGCTGTTTCTGTGAAGAAAGCCCAACGTACGCCGCCTCACATACAGCAAGACATTTAGGAGGCTACCAACAAGACACTCAAAGACTCACGAGTCATAGCCAAGCTGAATATGTGGCACGATGCCTTGCGCACGACGGCCGTTCCCTGACTAGCAATACCAAGCTCACTAGTTTGAGATAACTTGCATTTACAATTTTTTTTCTTTTTATGCCACAGTGCTGAAGCTATAGAAGCGAGAGCACATAGTATATAGTCCGACAAAGTTTCAAATCAATCAATCTACTTCGCGCATGATGTGCTCTCCGTTTGCTGACCCTCTTTTTTGCTAATCGACTCGATCTTTGAACAATACAGCACACATGACAAAGCTTACTGTATAGGCGAAGGGAAACACATACAAGTCAACCTACCTGCCTTCTTTTACTCTTTTCTTTGGTGGCCGCGTACAACATAGACAATGTTTTCCCTTCTATTACAACCGACAGTGCTCGGTGGTTGCGCTTAACTCAACCTTGAAGGACGAACGCATTAGTTGCCAACACAAAAGTCGACCAGGTAATTAAGGACGCTTTTACAAGTTAAGTAATTAAGGACGCTTTTACAAGTTAGTCGCATGTTAGACACCATGATTCGCCCGTTCTTCACTCTCTCTTTCGTTCTTTTTTATCACGTACCTGCGTATTTACACGATCTTCTTATTCATTTTCACGACCTTCTTCTTACCTGTGAGCAAAGTAGAGGACCAGAAGCCTCTCTTCCACCTCCGCGTCTTTGTTTCCTTTGTCGCTCCATCACTCCCTATCTACAACCCTAATAGCAGTTATACGTAAAAAGGACGGTATTCCATTAAGTTCTTTTCAATGAAATTCATTTGAGCCACACTGGACCCATTTAAGCATAATGATACTGACTACGGTTTAATTGCAGCGCAGCTAGATCCATCGGTTTACAGTACCCTGTATCCAACCGGACTCGGCATCTCATTCGACGGGGACAGACATACCTGCACCTGTTGTCATCCTAAACAGCACACGGGGCAAAAAAGAGAGCTCGCAGCTGGCGACTGCCAGCAAAGCGGAACATGAGCTTAGTTAGTGCACGGCACATGCGGTCCAAACACGTGGCACGACTCGACTCGCACCATTTGACCTCCGCATCATAGCAGGTCGCGACACCGGCGAAAAAAAGAGAGGACGGCGAGACATGGCGAGAAATTTGCCCTGGATAATTGGCTGCGGCGCGCTTTGCGTCGCCCTTAGTATGTGGCCCTGCCAAGCACTCGAGATATGTAAGTAATGCGTTGACTATTTTAAGACACGCTGCACACGGGCGCTCACTTGGACAGCCGCAATATGGCACGGAGCTTTGACATGACCGCTTCAAGAAACGGATTCATTAAGGAAGCGCACGTGGCTGCAAAGTACCGGCTTACAGCGTATGTTGAGCAGGAAGTGCTAATGCACACTTGGTATACGTGCGTGCGTGTTCACTGGTGGACTTGCCAGAAAATTCCGAACACTTCAGAGCGTGGGGTTTTCACCGCCACGTGTCGCACGGGCGTACGTAGTCAGGCAACCATTAGGACTAGGTTTGCGAAATACGAGTCACGCCGCCAGGTTTAGCATCAGTCGTCCACACAGGCGTGTTGGACACCTGTTCGGAATCGCGCAGAGCGAGCGATTTCACGGCTGCACTGCGCAGAGTGTGTAGCGGGTTTCACGGCTGCACTGCGTGTTTTAATCTCACACTGAACGTCATGAAAATGCAATCTTCAAGAGTCACGATCACTATATGTAGATGATAAGCACAGAAAACACAGAGATGTGTTTATAGAATGCGGAATATGAAAAGAAGTTTAATATATGCCAGTCTGGGCACACCACCTAGACCTTTTATAGGTTACGTGCGCAGGTAAGCTCGACAAACACATTCAGTTACATCTCTGTTTGTGGCTACTAGCTCAAACGTAACTTATTGTTCATTTTATGACAACAGCTGCCCCACATATGTGTTGGAACCTGAGTGTACATTCAAAGCCAACAAAAAAGAATGGCTGAGGAAAGTAGCTTGCTTTAGAAATTGGGCATATAGAGACAACTTCATGACACCGTATGCCTGCCTTAAAGCTGTCATTGATACACGGACACTTAGTCACACAACCATCGCAATTCGTTGACTTTAGTTCTCAGTGAAGCATTAATGAAGCCATGGCCGGTACAAATATTTTTCTGGTGTCCAGAAAAAAAAACTGTACATCGTAAAATAAGAGAATGCTTAATAGCGTCCAGTTAAAGAAGAAGCAGCCGAAAAATTCATCTTGTCTTTTCTTCAATAAGACACACCTAACCTTACTCACTAATATGACATTGTATCAGAAGGAAACAAATTTAATAAAACTAGGCAAGCTTTATTTTTTTATTTAAGAGAGAATTAAAAGAGGAGATGAAATATTTTTAGTCCTACAGGCAAGTCAACGTGTAATGTCTAGCTGACTGCCACTGACGGGGTGCATTGTCAGCAGTCGAAGTTTTCCTTCCAGAGTTCAAGTTTGATCTCGCTGATATCATAGCACACATCTTTCCACTGCTGCTCGAACATAACTCTAATGATGAAGATTCATGCACCAGCGAATAACACCAGGGAATCTGCCGCATGTGGAGAGTGTGTAGCCAGTATACGCCTGAGCGTTACTGTCAATGTAATTGATACCTATGTTGATCGCTGATCCTAAGTGTTATTCTACAGAATAAGCATCCAGTTTCAAAAAAAAACTTGCGCAAGCCTTTTGTGGTTCTACACTGCCCTTAGCTGGGACGTTATCAATGCTTTTTGTACCCCTCATAATATAGTCCATTCTTCGCCGTAGCGAAAGAACAAGGTAAAATTGTCGAAGAAAAACCGTACACGGCACTTCATATACGGCTTTAATTTTGACAGTCTATTATTTGGATTGATGGATTTATATGTGGGATTTAACGTCCCAAAACGACCATATGATTATGAGAGACGCCGTAGTGGAGGGCTCCGGAAATTTCAACCACCTAGGGTTCTTTAACGTGCACCCAAATCTGAGCACACGGGCCTACAACATTTCCGCCTCCATCGAAAATGCAGCCGCCGCAGGCGGGATTCGATCCCGTGACCTGCTTGTCGGCAGCCGAGTTCTATTATTTGGAGATAGTTCTTTCCATTTCGTGAAGTCTACATAAATCACCATCAACAGACATAAGTTCCTGTAGCTTGCACTATATCGATACATCTAGTATCTTCATAATATAAAGAAAGGCCATCCTGCTAAATTGTGTACGGAAACGGGGCGGCCGGCGATATATCAAACACTATTATTTATTTGTTCACTGCTGTGCCCCATAAGTACACAAGGGTCGCCAATTCCAAAGAATATTGAGTCATGTCAAGTATATTAAAGAAGGGTGTGTGTATCTACAGATACCAGTTAGAACTTGTATATGATGCAGTAGTTTATCTTCAGAACAATTTGCAGGAACAACAAAACCCTTGCTTAGAAAAACCACGTACTCTCACAAAACAAAAAGATTGCAAGCAATTTCAGCAAAGCTATAGGACGACACTGGCAGTAACTTCTGTGGTAATATGAGGGCTTGTGTTAAGGAAAATGTTTGCGATAAATAAAAGCAAGAATCAAAGGATAAAAGTATTTTATTGCTATTCACAAAGAATTGACTGAAGGCTTACAAGAATAAATATTTGATATTTAATTTAAATTGTACGGATCTAATGGACTGTGCGTTGTTATACGTACGATATAAAACATTTTGTCGCGAACAGCTTTTCGGCAGAATATTTCTGTCGTAATTGTTAAGAAAAAGGCACGCTATGTGTAAGCCTGAAAATTTCTTTTCTCATGTGAAAGTTCTTAGAAGTACTTTCAAAACATAGCATAAGCTTGTATCGGGTCATGTTTCTTTATAATCAGCTATTTAAAAACAACATACATGTAGACACTAAAACCTCTAAACTAATATATGCGCAGTCTATACAGAGCAAGTTAACTTTTATAATTCAGCGAGTGGATAGCGTCAAGGAGGAATACAACCAGGGTATCAGCCAATGCGATAACACTTTACAGGAGTGGAAGATCCCTTGTATTTCAGTTTGTGGTCATAACCACATGTCGATGTAAGCGCGCAACAGCTCATCCCAACCGCTGTTCGAGAGATATAATTATCGATGAAATCCCAACACTTACATGCGTTTCATGCGCAAGCCGTATTCCTGCACTATGAAAGAACTCGCAGCTCGATTCGCAGAGAAAGATGGGTGCGCGGTCCCACATAGACGAAGTGCTTGCGGGAAAAACGGCAGAGTACAAATATGAGGAGGAACTTTGTCAGAAAACAGTCATGTGCGACGTGCAGGCTGTGGGTGATGCGAATGATACGTTAATCCACACTCGGCTGGGAGAAACATAACGCAGAGTATAGCAGTTGGAGAGACGGTCGAAACCTAGACAGAACAATAAATGTAGAACGCAATAAACAAAAGCGTCGAGTACATGCGACAGCGTCCACCGCTTGTCTGACGCAAACGAGAAAGCGTTCCTTCAAATTTCTACGTGAGTATAGGTAGAAGTCACAAAAACTACAAAAACACAGTGCTTGATTCAATCAATTATTCGGAGGCAGAGGAAATTTCATCCTGAAAAGTCAGATGGTAATTCTGTAAATAATTGATTCGAGTGAAAATGGTGCACATTAAAGGACATTTCAAAACGTTCGCTAATGAACAGTCTGCCTGCGAGGCGTTTGTCTAGAAAGTAGCTAAGACAAGCAAGAAAATTATAGCGAGCAGATTAGCACGAAAATTTGATAATACAAAAACAAAACGACAAGCCTACAAACTCATAATATTAAGAAAAAAGGTTAATATGTACCACATCCCAATAGGTTGCTGATAAAGACAAACATGTATCTCATTCCCCCGTAATGTCTCAGTTTATTATCTGAAACGTGCTGATAAAAGTATTTTAGAGACGTCTCACGGAAAGCGAATTCATAAGTTAAATATTTGCGCAATTTCCTAAAAAGAAGGTTTTTGTGTAATGACTACATATGCAGTCAGGTACACAGGGGTCTGGGTGTGTGGCTTTTTCACATAAAACCTAGCATTTTTTATTTAGCACAAAACGTTTCGCCGACTTATCCAACAAAAATGACTCCTATAAAACCGTCAAAATTAACAATCAAAATACGCGGCGCACATGCGTTAGATTGTTCTGATTACTGGTACACTGCGCCCTCTCTCTTCACGCAGATTTACACTTCAGCTTATCTTTGTGCAAATGTGCATCATGCACCGCTGACACGCCAGGCCTCTCTTATCAGCCTTGTTAATCTATTCTATTCCTATCCCTAATAGCACGGCATCCTCTATTAGCATCCTGCACCAGACCATAAGAACATCCTGTAATCTGTAAACTGATATTGATTCTGAAAAAAAATTTACCAATGTTCGAAATAATTGCATTTATTGGCGTCGGACAAGAACTCGGCTCCTTTTAGATCATTCCGACTTGTTTATCAGAATGTATTCGAATTGTATTGAAGTATTGCCGATTGATTTATATTAAGCAATAACTAAATTATTCTATTGGGTCGTCATAAAAATGCTTGTGTTTGTTGGCGCACTGAGAGCAAGTGGTATCCAGCGGATCCACTGATCGCCTTACAAGTTCCGAGAATTGCATGGCACTAATGCGTAGTACGCCACACAAATTGAAGAATGCCTGCGTATGATATAAAACAGGGCTCCTCGACAGGAAGTTTTAGTGCCCCTAATTTGCGCTTCTGCACGCCGTTCTTTCGTTACTTTTGCGCTTTTTATACAACAATGTGCTTTCGAAAAAGTTAGGGTCAGATTGCTATGCTCCTTTTTTTATTTTGTTGTAATTCAACCCTTAGTTATGTTTTATATAATAACAGCGTTGAACAACACAGATGTACTTTGGAAAATTCAATACAACACTTTCTCAACCACGTATGTGTTAGCTAATAAAGAAAAATAGGACGAACGTAAAAGCAGTAAGAAAACAATTACCCGATTCAAAAAACAATTATTAGGTTCCGCCAATCAGTTTTCATTAAACGAGTTCGCGTTACTCAATCTTGTCTTCTAATTTCAAAAGTCTGACCCCAGGTTTTAAGTGAAAAGGAGAAGAGAAAAAAATACAGAAAGAAAAGAATGTCTTCCTTGCGTTTCTTTTCATGAAAATTCAAATAACCGACAAAGAAAGTAAAACGAAATGTGAAAACTGGAAATACTAATTAAAAGTCAAACGTCCTGTGTGGTACAGTAATAAATTCAAGTTTTTTTTAATATTTTAGGTTCACAAGACCATCAAACTGACCTGCGGCGTTTTCTTTACCATATAATGCTAAAGAAAAAGCATTAAACGAACATATATCAATCATAAAGTCATCGCTAATGCAAAGAAGCGCAAGAGTAAACTGTATTTGGGCTTAGAGCGAATGCATACTGCATTCAAACCAGCAATTATTAATGAAGGACATTTGCATGTTGGTGATCATGAAGCGAGTAGGGCGAAAAATGATCAATCTATAACGAACGAAATAAAATTCGTTGAAATACTTTTCGGTGGACTATGGACAGTGTATTAATACATGCACGTATAAATACCAGCGAATGGAGAAGAGAGAAATCGCTATGGCAGAGGAATCAGTCGTACAAAAAGAGAATCATACGAAAAAAAGGAAATCGTAGAAAGCGCAAAATTAGCTGTTGTCTTTTGTTTTTGTTTTTGTACAGTGGACGTAGCAAGGCCCGTTTCCCCTGTCTGTGTATGAAGATTTTCTGATTAGAAATCTACCCAACAAACTCTTCAATCGTTTTAAGTCTTGTAAACTAAACATGGTGGCACAGATGGAAAGAAATACCCTTCATTGTGTTGTGAGAGAATATCGCAGCTCGTGAGATCAAATTTCGGCTACGGTGGCTGCGTTTTCGATGGGGGAAAAATGCTGTAGGCCCGTGTGCTCAGATTTGGGTGCACGCTAAAGAACCCCAGGCGGTCGAAATTTCCGGAGCCCTCCACTACGGCGTCTCTCATAATCATATGGTGGTTTTGGGACGTTAAACCCGACGTTTCAATCGATCAATCAAATGAGAGAAAATCGAAACAAAACCATAAGGACAACTATATAAGACTGTTTAAAAGAAGTTTCGATTGTGTGAAGTGAGAACAGCACCGTTGAAAATGCAGTCATAATTGGTCACAACATATAGAAACTAGGCGGACACAAGCTGAAACAATGATGATTAGACAACACTAAAGAATACCTTGTAATCATGACTATCGTGAAGGAGTGCACGGTGAAAAAAATTGGAGTGTAAAGAGGACTGTATAGACTATACTACCCAGAGTAAAGAGCGAATATTGGTAGCCGACAATTTACGGTGCTTAAATCAATCCCTAATTGTTAAACAAAAACAAGATAGTGCACTATTTGAACATAGTGTTAATGGGTGAAAACCGCAACACGCCCAATATGTTCAGAGATGCCCTTTTTTGTGCGATAACGGTTTTTCCATAATATGTATTCCGAAAAAAAAAATGCCTAACGTTAACGCTCTTTCTGCATGTTTGCATAAGTTATTTAACTTAGTACTTCATCATGTTCGCAAGAACAAATGGTAGCAGGTATATTGACAAGCTTGTGTATTGCTTCACACTGTTCTTATTGGAGCTTTCTGCACGTTTAAATCCCCTCACCCCTTCCCTCAGTGCAGGGTAGCAAAACTGGACGTGCGTCTGGTTGACCTCCCTGCCTTTCATTTCTTCCCTTCCTCCTCCTCCTCCTCCTTTAGACACAACTGAAGCTTACGTGTTGGCAAAATTCTATCACTGTACAAGCCTTGCTTTTACATAACATAAGGCCGTTGCAGATCTCATTCGTTTTGAATATTAATATGCTGTTTGCTTCAACGAAACGTTTCTACCTGTTACTAACGTATTATTCTGTGTCTCCTTTTCCAGTCGACAGCGTCATCAGCTCCCGCAGATTAAAACTGATTAAGATGAAGGCTGAGCAGTGGGATCCAATCCTGCATCGACTCAATGCCAGTGCTGGTAAAAAGGAGGATGCGAACGCCCAGTGCCGTGCTGATATGCGGAGGTTCATCGATGCCATAGTCCACCGCCAACTAGCTGGTCTTCAATGTAAGCGTAGAAAAATTTACAGGATACTTCGCGTGCATTCTAAGATTCCCTGCAGACTTCCTGAAACTCGACAGAGAGTATTACTGTTAGATGCGAAGCAGCTCTTTGACTCACATGTGTGAGGCATTACGTACGTGCTTCCGTACGAACGCACCGCAACGCATTCCCATCGCAGCAGGTGTTGGAGTGGTGCCAAGTAGGTCACGCCGCAGCTGCGCGTTGACGTGACGCTCTCCTCGCACAATTCTCTCTCAGTTGCGTGCTGACAACACTCTCTCCCTCACCCGCAGCACGCTCGCTGCAGCACCCGTAGCTGCCACTTCGACGTCGCTTGTGTGCAGGAAGCTATCAGCGTGCACCTCACCGATCACAACGCTACGGTAGTCAAGGCGAAACGTGCACCTGCTCCGGTCCAGCGCCCGTAGCCTCGACTTTGATGAAACGACGGCGACGAAGTGTTCCCGAACACTTTAATGAAACTTAAACGAAGCCCAACCCGCCTCCCGTGTCTTTGAGCTTCAAACAAACGTTTACTTGAGTAAACGCTACACCGAGTTTTGCTTCAAAGCGTTCTTTCAGCACCCGCGTCGACACCCGTTTTCAACCGGGTCAACGCCGTGCGGCCCGCTGCTGCTTCGCATCTCATCAGGGTTCAATTCGGAGAGATAGTCCATATATTTTTATTAATTAGAAGATAGATTAACAACGGGAGTTGCGTAGGGCCCTCCAAACTTATACTATCACGATGACCAGAAACGCGAGCAGTGGAAAGCACGGCAGTTGTCCCAGTCCAACTTTATCGTAACATCCCTGTCGCAAGCAAGGTGAATCTGTGATCCAGCCTGCGCCACCGTAGCGGTAGAATCTGGCTCCAACCAGCGTTATCACACCGTGTTTGCGTTCCGAGTGCCAGGCGTAACTTGCAGAAGATAAGCACGCAAGCTGCGATAGTGATTCTATAGCACTACAGTGACGCTGGCTAAAAGCACAAATTCGTCTAGCATAGCGACAGGCAAGGGACATGTTCGGGTTGGGCTGGTCCGGAGGTCACGCTGTGTTTCTTTTGATTGGTATAGCGCATCGTCGATGTGCATCTCTTAAAGCAAAACGTGTAATTAATGTGCTGCGCTTTCTTTCTGCCAACGCTAGTGCAATTTCAATTAGAAATATAGATAATTAGTAGAAAGTGGTGCAAGAATCGTTCACAAATTAAGAAGGGTTGCTTAATTTTTCACTCCTTTATACAGAAGAAAGTCGACAGTGCTGTCGATGCGAGTAATGTCATTGAGTTAAAGCGAACAAATGCACACTATACATTAAAGCACGTAAAAAAAGTCATCAGCCATCATGTAGAAAGCTTGATTACACATGCGGGAGTAGCCGTATCACAAAACAGTTATTCAACGAAATATTTAATTTGTTTCAATAAAAAAAAGAGAGAACAATTTCATTGCGACGTTTAGGTGACGTCGGTAACAGTACCCTACCGGCTCTTTTTGCTGGAAAGTTTGCTTATTTAGGAATACGACAGGTAAAATAAATCCCGCCAGAGCCGCCTTCAGTTTCAGGTGTGCCCGTTATGCTCTGTTTTTACAGGAGCTTCTAGGCTCGAATATTGGGCGATTACCTTCCTTTATATGTCTCTTTTTCGTGTGTCCAGCAAGGAACTTTGTTGACGACAGAACTGAAATGTTGATGACAGAACTGAGGCGAACTCGCCGATTTCACAACGGCGAGTTCGCCTCAGTTCCTGCCGATAAAAGGGGGATCACTTTGTAGTGTGGGGGCATTTCGTTTCGTTCTATAGCTTCTGAAAGCACCATTTACACGCGTACCTTGTGGTCCTTAAGAACGAGGTCTGTTTATGACACATCTCTGCAGGAGCTTTGTCGAACATACCTTAAACACTGAAAGACTCGTGCTCAGACTTGTTTCCTACTCTCTTTTCTTTCGAAAATACTCGGCGTGCTTTTAAAGGGGCATGGAATGGGCAAGCGAGAAACAAATTCTGGGATTTTTCACAACGTCGTCGAACCTATAGCAGGTGTTTTTCAGTGGTCTGTTTACTGAAAGCTTTGCCCCAAGACCTTTTTGCTATACGAACGTTGGCAGAAGTGAATGAAAAACAACAGTATTTGCTAGAACAGTAGAGAATGACAACTTGAGTTAGGGGGCGTCGACAAGGCAGGCTGCTAAAATTATATCTGCCTCGAGAAAACTATTAGATTTTTCCGCCCACGGTAGTTGTGCTGCTGGCTTTTTTCCCTTTGCTTGAACAGCGCTTGCAAAGAATCACGAAGAGCTGCCAAGCTATACGAGGAAATACATCCTATTTGCTCCTATAGCGTTCATGCGTCCACAGCCAACTCTAGTCTTGTAGTGTTTTTTTTTTGTGTGTGCGTGTGAGTCTGTGAACAATGGAATTCGTTTTTGCGACGAGCACCGTGGCAGCGAGTGCTTTATAGCTCGCTAGGCTGCAGTGGCAGTACTAGTTCTCTATTTATGTTGTTACCGTATATGTTTCGTAAGCTTCTTTAACAATATAAAAATATATCTACATCTGTCCCTGAATATCGTCACGAGGAATTGTAATACGCCGAGGAAAACTATTGCGTGTGTAACAGTAAAAATGCTTATTACTGCCGGCTTTTTTTTTTTTTTTTGCAGTTCTGCGTCTACGCTTGCGATGTGGGTTGGTTACGTCCGAGCCTCTTGTCTATAACTCGCCCGTGATGCACCCCGCCGCGGTGGTCTAGTGGCTAAGGTACTTGGCTGCTGACCCCCAGGTCGCGGGATCGAATCCCGGCGGCGGCGGCTGCATTTCCGATGGCGGCGCAAATGTTGTAGGCCCGTGTGCTCAGATTTGGGCGCACGTTAAAGAACTCCAGGCGGTCGAAATTTCTGGAGCCCTCCGCTACACGGCGTCTCTAATAACCATATGGTGGTTTTGGGACGTTAAACTCCACATATCAATCAATCAATAAATCAATCGCCCGTGATGCTTCTTTGAAACTTGTACCGGTGTCAAGCAATTGCCTATGATCACGATCGGGACTAATCCAGATCGAATTTCACGGCCGAGACTGGCTTTTTCCCGCAAGATAGCAGAACGGAGCCAATCACGGTTGACAAATGTCATTCTTAATCGAGATAAATGGTGCACCGGTTGACAAAGCAGTTATCCCCAAGAAGTGTCGGTTGACAAAGCTGTAATCATCAAGGAAAGCAAGTAATAGTTGCGTCGGGTATCACCGAGCTCATAATAACTGCTCATTGAAGCACCGGCTGCGACATTCCGCCATTAAAGCTAAGAGTTACGAGTCGTCTTTTCTTAGAACAAGTGGGCCCGGCTGAACCAACTGTCGCGTTTACTTGCAGTTCATCCTGCAAAGTTGATGTACACCATATGAGGCATAAATAAAACCAAGAAATTTTTCATTTAAAAGGGCCACAACGCCCGGTTGAACGCGCTACAGTGGAGAGATGAGTACAGTATACGCGCAGCTATAACGGTACTACAGCACATGACCATTGGCAGGATCTTGTTTTGGGGTGTTAAAACCTGTGCTTCATCGTGCTGAGGCAAGTGCTGGCGTTGTTCAGATGGGCAAGTTCTGGTGTCCTTTGAGAGGAGGTGCACGAGGCACAGTGCCTCTTTTACACCCTCCTCGACGCTCATGCTGCAACACAGTGTTTGGCGTAGTAAAGCGGCCTTTTAAGCTAGTTGCTAATGGTTAATTATGATTGGAAATAGTAGGGTACGCAGTCGCAACTACAAGCAGTGAGTGCACACCAGGCCGGACCCATAGCGCCAACACGATAACCGCTGGTCATTGAGGATGACAGACTGTCTTCCAAGAGAAAGCAAGCGGGGGAAGGGGAGACTAAAGCTTAGGTGGGCAGATGGGATTAAGAAGTTTGCGGGTACAAAGGGGCGGCAGCAAGCACAAGACCGAGTTGACCGGTGGAACATAGGAGGGATCCTTGTCCTGCAGTCGGCGTAGTCAGGCTGATGATGATAATACACGGTCACGTGGCAGTGGCCCCACTAATAGCATTTAAAATAATAGGTGTTGGTTGTTCGCGTCCGCAGACGTTTCTAGTGACGCCCTAAGCGTTCCTGGTGCGTCACGCAAAATGAACGATGTTTCCGAGTTACTTCCAATCTTCTCAAAAGACCACCAATGCCATAACAGGGGCTATGAATGCTTTGGAATAGTGGTTCTCCGACGGGAACGTCCGAATTCATTTTTGGTGTCTACAAATAAATCCACAAAACAGAAACAACAAAAAAGTAAAAAAAGTCACAGTTTCGTTAAAAAGACCGAAGCAATGAATGCGATAGCAACATATTCGAATGTCCAACGAAGCAAGGCTAGCATTTTAAGCAGCAATATTTGTTGTAGTAAGCATGTGGGTTGGACATTCGTCCGCTTCGTGCTGTCGAAATGCAGGGTCTTGTGATCGCTGTCGCCTCGCCTCATCCTCGTACTCTCGCACTGAGACATCCTCACGGCGGGCAAATTGCAATGTTATACGAATGGAGGCTGGAAGTCAACTCATTTAGATCCAATCTCACATAACTTCACAGAACGCTGGTGTAAGAGAGCACGGCCGCTCCAGGTACACTGTTGGTACTGCTTTTTTTTTTTTGTGTTGAGAGTGCAGCTCGTAGAAGCTCCCGCCCGCTGTGGGGGCACAAGCCGCGCGCTTATCGTTTTCTTAATAGCGTGGTAACCATATGCCTTCCCTAGTTCAGTCACGAGATAAGCGCGCGTGCTGACGACCCCGGCCGGAGAGGCGATGCTCACTGCGTAGAAAAAGGAGGCTATACCGCATCCTTGCCAGTATATATATACAGACATATAGATATGCGTGAATGACGGTGGCTGCGGCGGCAACGACGACGGCCAAAACCAGTCGAAATACTCATATAATTGGCAACAAAAAAAAAAAACTAGTTTCTCGTAGGCACACTGTGATCAGTGACAGCAGCGCCCTCTGACTTTTCTTCACCACATGACAAAAGTGTATGGCGGCGGAGCGGAGTTATGTTTCCCATTTTTCATGAGGTGGCTGTAAAGCTTGTATTTCAATTTTCTACGACATATACTTGCGAGCAAACATTTTTTAAGGCTTGCATAATTGAAAAACAAGCATATTTATTAACAGGCTGGATGTGGTTGTAGACAGCACAGCTTATTGACAAGCTGTGAAATAAAATAGGCATGACACTCAAAGGGTCCCTAAAGCGATTTTCTCACATTACTTTTTTTTTATTAGACCACTACTGGAGCAAATCATTGGCACTGGAGTTCCACTGAAACACCCATTATTAACGGAGCTACGGGTACTAAAAAAAGTACCCTCCTCCTCCGCTCCGCCTTTCACCCTCAACTGCCCTCAACTCTTCCTTCGAGCGCTCGGGGCTAAGCTCCGCCTTCACGGCGCCTGCGTCACGATGTGGCATCAGACCGCATACGCGTAAATGCCGCCACCGATCCGATACCGGCAGTCTGTGCTGCGCGTTCCACGGCCAATAAGATCAGCTGGAAACGATGACGTCAGTGGGGCAGAGCGTGTCGCTTGGTGTATTCCCGGGTGAAAACGCGTTTGGCCCAATCACAGCGATATGGAGCGATCTGGAGCGATTCGCAGATTTAAAGCGTTATAATAAATTATACAAATTACGCAGAGAGCTCAAATCGGTCTCTAAGTTACTTTTGGAACTTGGACTACCGACCCAATGTGTGGGTAAAGAATAGTCAAAACCGTTTCAGGGTCCCTTTAAGTTGGAGCTTTCTTTGTGACGGTGAAATTAAGGACACCTGTGTCACGCCGCATGTTGCGTTCAGTTACGACCCCCTTCCTTTTCCTCTGACCGCAAGGGGCTCTTCATCCCTTCCACGGGTCTACGAGGGCTCCCTCAATTGTTCATGGCTGAGAACTACTGTTTAAGATATATAGTGGCAGCTACGGCCAAAGCTAAAAACCATATTACAACATATTTTACATCACATCACATCCCTAATGAAACTGCACCATAACCAACGGCCACGCAGTAACGCTGAGCAAAGCTGGCAGACATATGTCTCGCCACCTGCATCAATGCCTGTTCTGAAGTCCATGTTCCACGTCGGATAAATGTCGCATGTGATACGGATAATAGTGGGCGCGCTTTCGCGAGCCAAGTGTCGATTAACTTGCAGAATCCTGAATTAAGACGCATTAGCAATTATCTGTCCCGCATATGTGCCGGAATTACAGGTTAGCTTATTGTGTGGGCATGCGCAGATAGGTTCACGCGTACTTTTTCGCCGCTGTGCGTCTCTTCAGTTGCTAGTGGGCGCTTGTGGTGTGGTGACTTTTCAATTGTGTCCTTGTTCACACGGCCGTCTTTTTAGGCTATATAACATGCCTTGCCGTATCGTATAAATTTCGAGCGAGAAAAAACAAATTAGCCCCGCTTACACCAGTCGCGATATCTTCAAACACCGAGTATCAGTATCTTCCATTAGCAAAAGCTCAACGACACTTTACGCATGCCGCGTTTCTCGCCTGCTATTCAGCCACGTTTGCCCATGAGTCCTCACGATAGCACAATACACGTAAAAGCATACGTGTCTATCAATATTATTTGCGCTTTCACGTCCCGAAACCTCCATATGATTATGAAAAGTGCCGTATACAGAAGTGCTCCGGAAATTCTCTGTCATTTGGTGTCCTTTCACGTGAACTGATATTACACACTACACAGACCTCTATCATTTCAACGAAACGTGAACGCCGCTAAAGGGATCGAACACGTAACCTTCGGGACAGCAGCCGAGCGCATAAGCACTTCTCCACCGTGGCGGACCAAAGCACGCGGTTCTCCAAGCGGTGCATATAACTCCGTTTGCACTTCACATCGCACAAGTCCTCTCATGACACGAATTGTCGTTCGCGACTGTCGTGCTTCTTTACGGGCTTACGCAGCTTTCTTCAGCATGAGCGCCTAAACGAGACCAGGGCGCGGTGTAAGAGCGGTGCACTCGGGATTAGGTGATTGGACGGCGGCTGGCGAGTGCTAACCAAAGTACGGAACGTAATTCCTCGCTAAGCAGCTTATGCTGATCGAAGGCACGCGTGAAAGGACGTGCGCCTTCGCCGAGATCCTCCTTGCTTCGTCGTATAAGCTTTAAATACCGGCACATAAATGTTTCTTCCATTTTCCCGTCCCTCTGGTTATTCTTTTCTGCGAACGCTGCCCACGCGTCACCCCCGTCCGGTTCGAGTTGTCGTTAAGGCTCGGCCCTTTTATTTCGGGCGTGACATTGTATAATGACGCAACACATGTGGGTGGGAGAAGGACGCATGCATATGAGTAGTGTGTGGGTCATAGCGTCAGCTTCACTTTCCCAGTGCTGTACGATGTTTAGTACGAAACCTTTGTGCAATTGCCCCCTCGTTAATTATTTACCTGATGTACAAACGAAAAGCCGGCAGGCACCGCACCAAAGAGGAAAATAAAGCCCCACCGTGCCATGCTACAACATTACTTCATTGTCGACATCCGCGAACAGCATATTGCTCAAGATCTTGGAGCTCCTCCCCATGACAGTGAACTAAATTTCCAAGTCAAGGTATATTTCTCCCTTAAAACTGATAAATTGAAAAGGCAAACAGCTTTTGATGTTCGAGCAGGACCGGTGAAGGTGAGGCCCGATGACATGAAGGGAGGGGCAGAGAAAACTCAATAAAGAAAGTCAACTGAGAGACGGGAGATTCTTTGCTATTCAGTGTTATTCTCCTTAGTACAGGAGCACAGCTTTCTTAGCTGTCTTCATGATCTGCAGGCTAGCGTGAACGGTCAAACTGGTAAGAACTGAATAGAGGTGACCGCTTTTGCCAAGGGGAGAGCGTGCGATTGATTGCTTCGAGCAGTGGTGCGTATCATCATACCGAAACCAGAAGTTCAGTGCTTAGTTGGGCGGTTCGGAATATGCCCCAAGAAACCGAGTCACAGCCCAAACAACGGGAATAACATTATTTCTCTTTGTGTACAATCGCATTCGCGCTGTCACTCGTTTTCTTTGGAACCATACCAGGTTCAAGGAGGTGAAAATATGCAGCAATTACACCTGGGTGCCTCTCTCTAGTCACCCAGCAGCATTTCAGTCATTCTGTGTGGTGATGCACTAATTAGTTTGTGATGCAGTGCTGAAGCATTTCGCATATACTACATCTTGTACGTAACAGTGGCTCCTGCCGAGCGCCGCGAAGTACCATAACAAACTGTCGTGGTCTTTCTACCCCGTGTTTTCACCCGTCAGTGTTGGACTCCCAAGGATCCATGCCAACAGGAATTCTCCACGGTGCCTTGTCGGACATGGGTTCGCACAGAGAGTGTTTCGCCGCAGAAATCCTCGACGAGAAGGGAAATGTGATTGCAAGGAAGTTTTGCGCCTTATACGTCTACAACTCGGAACCAGTGCCCAATTTTCCAGATATCATCGCGAAAGAGGTAATAGCAACTGCGACTATAGTTTACTACGTCAACATTTGGATTCGTGTTGATATAAAAATAGTTGCGTTGTTTTTCCCCGCCCGTATGACTATGCAGTGACAGTAATGCTGTAGTATTTCTGGCACCAAACTGTCAAGCAAGAGTAGTCCTATGTCCTATTACAAATACAATTAGAGAAGAAGGAAATAAGAAAGAAGGGTCTACTACCAAACCCTTAAGAGAGCAGTAAAGTTGCATTAGTATACAACAAAAGGTAAATTACAAAGGGGAGCACCGCCGTGGTGGTCTAGTGGCTAAGGTACTCAGCTGCTGACCCGCAGGTAGCGGGATCGAATCCTGGCTGTGGCGGCTCATTTCCGATGGAGACGGAAATATTGTAGGCCCGTGTGCTCAGATTTGGGTGCACGTTAAAGAAACCCAGGTGGTCGAAAGTTCCGGAGCACTCCACTACGGCGTCTCTTATAATCATATGGTGGTTTTGGGACGTTAAACCCCACATATCAAATTAAAAAGGGGACGTTCATGTAAACACAGGAAACACGCGCTAACAATGCACAGGCATTCGTATCAATTTATTTTTGTTGGAAAAATCATCCGGTTGTTCTAAACTGCAAGTACAGTATCAGAACGGGTAGTAAAAAATCTAAAAACAATAAAATTTCGGCAAATGTCATCAACATATCGATAACAGTTTTACTAAAAAGATCATAGGTTTGCAGTGAATTAACCGGCGCCGTTATCTTGCAGATTGTTCAACATTAAGGAACACCACGTGCATTGCGTTACTGACCGAGGCAATTGAGTTAAAATATTGAGTTAAAGGTATCCCAAGAAAGACTGTCATCATTACACTGTATTCGTATGCGTCTGCCTGCGCTGTAACAAAAACGCATTTCACTTGCATTGCAGCGAAGCAACGCCAAGACGTTCGCCTTCCTGCAGTCGGCGGTGAAAGTGGGCGCCTGCATCCCATCGTCGTGCAGCGAAGACGACATCAAAATTATTCTAAACGAAGGTGACGTATTACACCAACATTCTCTATGTGGGTTTACTTCGTTAGTAATTTGTTAGTTACTCGTCAAGCAAGCATTCAGATTTAAAAAAAATAAAAATGTTGACTTTCATTGCCTTGTGAATTATCCGTGATTGATTGATTGATTGATTGATTGATTTGTGGGGTTTAACGTCCCAAAACCACCATATGATTATGAGAGACGCCGTAGTGGAGGGCTCCGGAAATTTCGACCACCTGGGGTTCTTTAACGTGCACCCAAATCTGAGCACAGAATTATCCGTGATGACTATGGGCCTAGTAAGGAATGAAAAAAAAAAAACAGGAAAGAAGCAAGTACGGGAGAAAGGGAGAAGAGAAAAGACCAGCCAATTTTTAAACCGAGGGGCTATCATGCGCTGCAGGAGAAGGAATGGGGATGTAAAATGGTCGAAAAGATATGTTACAATAAAAAGAAGAAAATGAAAAGAAAAAAGTGAGAGAAAGGGGAATACAACCTTCTATAAGGTCTGCTGTCCGTGAAAAACTCAATAATTCTTTCAAAGCATTCTGCACTCAGAATGAACTTGGCCAGAGTGAGTAGTATTGAGCAAACTATATCGAAAGTGTGAACCATGCTTTTATGTGGAATATATTAGAGTGAGTCATTACAAAGTGCTTTATTCACAGCTTTGGGTGTAATAATGTATATGCACCAGCCCGGCAAGGCCGCCTTGTTTATATTAATCAAATGAGAGCTCGTGTTTCATCGGTGCAAAGGGCACAATTTTTATATGTGCTTCTTTAATCTATCTATCTATCTATCTATCTATCTATCTATCTATCTATCTATCTATCTATCTATCTATCTATCTATCTATCTATCTATCTATCCGTCTATCTATCTATCTATCTATCTATCTATCTATCTATCTATCTATCTATCTATCTATCTATCTATCTATCTATCTATCTATCTATCTATCTATCTATCTATCTATCTATCTATCTATCTATCTATCTATCTATCTATCTATCTATCTATCTATTTATCTATCTGCTATTTATTTATTTATTTAATTTTCTCAGCGCTTTCGGAGTGGGAGCTGTCCACCTTCGTTTCCGCCTGCGACCACAACGTTCCACCGGACGAGCCGTCTGTATTTGTCATGTAAGTGACCCGTCTCGACGCTCATTCGCTATGCAAATGAAAAGCATTCATCGCGTGCCGCCTGCTCCATCATCTCTTTTATTACCTCTGGAAGGGAAAAACAACGAGGCCTCAATCGCACCGGACGCGTCCTCTGGGACAAACACACTCGAGACGACATTCGCTGGTTCGGGTTACGACATTCGCTGGTTCGGGTTAAGATGTAGATAAAGAACAAAAAAAACAAATTCGCTCTGGCAAAAACACGATAAAGAACAAAAGGAGTGCAGCTCTTTATGCAGCGGCTCTCACCACATTCATTGGACAGGCGATAGACCACTGAAGGAACTCATACTTTGATGCGAGGCAACAATTGTCGCGGCAGTATATAGTCGCACAACGATCGTATTCGTTGTTTCGTTGCTTCTCTGCATCCCTGTTTCCTTTCTTTTTCTTTATTTTGCCCTGTTCATTGATTACCACAATAAGCAGCTCACCCGCGCATCAAGTATATGCACACATCATCACAGCATCGTCTTCTGCTTGAAACACAAGAAAAATTCCTGATCTGCGCCTTATTTTGCCATGTTGCCGAGAAAGAAATTTTGAAGTCGTGCGAATACTATCGAACTGCGGCAATAAACGCCTTATCTTTGAATCGAATTGCATCGTCTTCTATAAAGCTTTGCATAAATCGCATTGTATTTTATTTTTGGCTGAAACACTTCAAATAGAGGAATAGGCTTGACTGAGTGTGACGTTTTGTTGGCTTCTTTTTTTTCTAGACAGATGAAGCCGTATGTGTTTGATAATCTACGCTTAAACAGACTGTCTTTGTCGTCTTGTATTTAGGGTATTTAGGCTCAGTCAAGCATTCATGTCACTATCTCTGCTGCTTCCCTATGTCTTTATGTAATAATAATAATAATAATAATAATAATAATAATAATAATAATAATAATAATAATAATAATAATAATAATAATAATAATAATAATAATAATAATAATAATAATAATAATAATAATAATAATAATAATAATAATAATATAATAATCTTCCTATTACCTTCTTCTTTCCTTCTTCCTACTACCTGTATGTAATATAATAATAATAGCAATATTATTATTATTATTATTATTATTATTATTATTATTATTATTATTATTATTATTATTATTATTATTATTATTATTATTATTATTATTATTATTATTATTATTATTATTATTATCGAACAACAATCGCGCTATTCGCATAACTACAGCAGTCATGTTTGTGATATTACACCAACTTCATTCCCCTTACTGGATTAAAAAAAAATAATTCTTGTGGTTTTACGTCCTGATACCTCTATGTAATACTGCGAGACGCCTGCGGAAATTTGGACTATCTGGGGTTCTTTAACGTGCGCCTGGACCTAAGCACACGAGCATGTACCATTTTGCATTCATCGCAAGGCTCTTAGTTACTGAACGCAAAGCCAAAAGGAACTCCAGGATGAAGTTCTCCTCTCCGTCGATTTCTCTGAACTGTTTTTTTTTTACGTATATGTTAGAAAACAGTACACACGCCTGGTTGATCTGCCAGTATTTTCCTTTTCTAGCCTTCTCAATTTTTCTTTATATAGAATTTATTATTAGTATTTTACCTTTCTTGCTGCCAAGTAGGAGGAGATCGGGAACTTCAGACTGCTCTCCGAAGGGCAGATTGTTGCCTTAGCTCTTCAGCAATGCATAATGGTCCAGCGTGCTCGGCCTTGTTAATCTCCGTGTATTTCTCATGTGGATTCCCTCCTTTTCACTGTCGCAGCCTTTCGCAACATGCGAAGATCTGCTGCAACTTCAGGCGAAACAAACAAACAAATAAAAAAAGAAACACGGCAGCTTTTATGCGGTAGAACGCGCGATGAGTTGCGAAATGTGTCAGGAAATTTGCTAATATATAAAAGAGTGCAGTACTGTGCGAAAATAAACTAAAAGCCAGAAATCCTTGATGTTAAATACAAAAAAAAATTATTTAGCGCTGTGGGCACAGCAAAGGAATTACAAGGGTCGGTTGGCGTGACTTCTCTTTCGCTACGCCAAGTATAAACACGCCAATAGTACAACGCGAATTCGTGTTCTTTGTTGTTAAACGCACAAGGTTTACGGAGTATCTTCATCTTACTGTTCCCAACAGTTTAACTCTGGCGGCATTCGTAACTGCGGTGGTGCTGGCGACTGCTCTCGATGTTCTCCACCGACAGAAGCTTGCCCTGGCTGACCAAGCGGCGGCAGACGCAGACTTCGGTAAGGGCAATCCCCGACGTCTTTCGCACACACGAAACACCAGCACAAAAAAAAAAACGAAAAACGCTCTTCGATAAGACGACCACGAAAAGGAAACCGAATCGAAAAGATCGTCCTGTAAAGGTCTTTGAGCTACTGCCTAGCGTTTACTGTTTTCAATCCTTAGAGCGTGGAGTGCAATGTCTTTTAATTTTGTTCATTTTGAATGTTCCATAATATTAGTATTTGTTTTTCTTATCAAGCATCTGATTTTTTTATTACGACACATCATAAGCCGGGCTTTGGAGTTAGCTTTTTTTGTTATTTATGTTTGCTACCTAACGTGCCTAGTTGTGAAGTCATTCGCTTATTTTTGTTCTGCAACGAAACTCGCGTGAGCTCTGCAGTGTTACGCTTACGTCACTGCGTTACGCAAAGTATATGTCCGAGCAAATGGAGACATTGTGCTGTAGCTATGGAGCAGTGTCGCCCGTACATTCATCAAGCGGGACGGTTGCAAAAGACTTCCGCGCTGTATACCGACTCGCTTCTCGGCCCTTTCTTTCTTCTTGCCCACGAAACAAACACACAACACGATGTTGTGGCGGCAGGCTCGTTCTTGGCGCGACTCCAGACACTGTCCTTGCTTCGGACCACGCGCGAGACGTTCTGCGTCGATGCCAGCGGCAGCGGCAAAGGGGCAAAGCTCGACGTCTTCAACGGTCTACGCGTCGTCGGCCTGGTGTGGGTGATCGCCATTCACTCGTACATCTTCATGGACGATGCACTCATTGGTGAGTTTTAACGCACACTTTTTTTTTTGCAGGACGTGCAGTGCCCATCAACCTAGCAATAAATAAATAAATAAATAAATAAATAAATAAATAAATAAATAAATAAATAAATAAACAAAATAAATAAATAAATAAATCCACAACGCTTACGACACCGCCTAACACGAATTCTCGGCGCAACTATTTAGGTGTTTTGATTTTGCGACAAGTTGGAACAAACCATTCTAGAGAGAGTCATGTAGGTGTGTACAGCTGCATACCACTATATTTCATTCCCCACAACTCTCTCTCTCTCTCTCCTTCTTGAAAACACGTGTCTGCCTGTATTTTATTGCAACGATGGAAACTTCTTGGGCAGAGAAATGAGTGGTGATATATTCGAGTTGCAGCTTCAATGCCTGGTTCTCAAAGACGAGGTTGACGTGAGTGTTTTGTGAGGTCGTCTCATCAGTGGGATAAGTTACGATAGAGATAGATACGGGATGTTTTCTCACGATGATGCGAGTTGTTCTCGCGCTTAAGTGCAGACCAACGCACGTATTCTCCTTTCTTTAATCAACGCATGTGGCACATATCTTTTGTTTTCGTTTGGCACTTGCACCTGTCTGCACAGGGTAATGGGGCTCGCCCAGTTCCTGTCGCACGCACTCCATCGCTCGTGTCACGTCACCGACGGCGACGGCAACGCCGCCTAACGCAAGAAGCGGCGTCTAAGAGCTGAGCTCTAAAAGATGTGATGATAAGCTTCAGGAGCGTGAAATTCGCTCTAAACCTTCTACGCAGTAGCTGAGGCGTATTTCTGTAGCTGTCATTGTATATGCCAGATAAAACTACGTCCTGCCTATCCCTACCCCGGCGGCCGCATTTCAATTGAGGCAAAATGTTAGGCGACCGTCTACCATGTGATCTCAAAGCACGTCGCAGAGGCTGTGCTAGCCCTTTTAAGCATGATAAAAAAAAACGCAGCAGGTTGACAATTGAGGCGCATGTGAATACGCTAGCTGCACACGGCTTAGAAATTACAAATAATCCTCAAAGTGAGCAACTTCTCAATCACTGTTCTTCGAACAAACGATGCCATAAAACTAAATGACCACGCCATTAACCCAAGGTCAACGTGATTCGCTTATTTGAACGACGTAGCTTGAAAAGCTATCATGGCTGCCACGGGGTGTCGCCACACGCCCTTGCACGCGCTCACGATCACACTGAAATTAAGCTGCACGCTAGAGAAGAAAGAAAAAAAGAGATGTGCTTAAGGTCACGGTGCGCGCCTATTCTGGATGCCTCATCTTACCTCGTTGTCATTCCCCCCCACTTCATTCGAAGCTTTCTGCGCGCTCTCTGGTATACGAAAGGACAGAGCTGAAGCGCTTGAAGCGTACGACAAATCTCGGCAACTCTACTAGTATTTGACGAATCCTCAAAATCCTTGTAGGAGTACATTTGTGAGTCAATCAATTTTTCTAATGATGAAATTCTATTGTTACTTGAAAGAGTGTCACAAGGATTTCGAAAACAACAAAAACAAAACACCACCACCAGGTGGTCGAAATATCCAAAGATCTCCTCTTTGACATCCTTCGTAATGACGTCATGCTTTTCGGATGTAATTCACCAATCATTATTATTAACAATTAGAACGCCTGCCTGCTACGTTCCACTCACCTCCACTCACCCATTCACCCAACGCATGCATGGGAAAGAAAGTTCGTCATGTATGTTGTTACTTTTAACTATTAGTAATGATAGGAGATAGTCGTTCGAGATAAAGAGGACAGGTTCTCTGCAACCATTTACCTGAATGTGTTTTTCTGTTGATGCTCGCAGACAATAGCGACGAAATGTATGAAATGTCCAGAACACTGGGACGGCAATTCATTGTGAATGCTACTATGAGCGTTGCAATCTTCACCACTGTCAGGTGGGTTGTGGTTTTCTAATCACTTAGACCTCATGATGCTATGTTGTCTGACCGGGTATAGAGGCTCCGCACCTCTTACAGATACACAGCCGATAGCAAATTTTATTAATAACCCCGAGGACTCTTTGTGCAGCTGGATGACCGTGGCGTATAAAATGAAGACGTATACACGCTAGTACTACGTAAAGTCTAACGCGCATGCATAATTTAAATACAAATGATCCTAATTCCTCATGTTTCACTTGTGTGCGTTGTTAAAGTACACCAAAAACGGTTTTTTATCACGCATCGCACAGGCGCTACTCTGCCACAAGCCGAAGAGGCGCCGACATCCAACGTCAAGCTGCGTTGATAATGTAGAGCTGTCCCTATAGAGTGAGAATAATCACTGATTGCTCTAATAGAAGTGCAAAGGCTGCGTTCAGACTCCGAAATCAGTTGGTGCGCTCGTGATATATATTTGAAATAGCAAAACCGCGAATGTTACCGTGAAAATCGAAATGAACTGATCGAAGCTAATCACGCCCCACAAGTGACAAGTATGTGGCAGTTTTTCCTATATTCGCATTATTAAACTGGATTTCCCTTATTCAACTGTTGTCTGCCTTGTTTTCATCGCTGGTTATTATGTTACTTAGTCCTTACAAATCAAGCTTTAGAGCGGAGGCTGGAACGAACATTGTAATCGTTCATTGGCAGTGACACGCATCTAGCATTCACTCTTCTGTCTCCATTACAGCGCATGTTTTGTCCTGCCTTCTTAATTCGTGAGCGGTTTATCCGACGTCCAATGTCAAGAGTTATTTATTACTTATTTATTTTATTTATTTATTTACAACCTATATGAAACCCGAGGGCATTACAAAAGGGAGTGGTAGTATTGACAAAAACAAGAGAAATACTTGGTTACGCAATACCAGCTAATTAGTCTAAATGACTATTGATATGTCTATCTATCGGCGTAAACAATGTGATAAACAAGACAACGTATACATGCACATGGCTTGTTTCCAAGGGCAACCTTAACCACAGCAAGCTTTACCAGGGATGCGTTTTTTTTATACTTACAGTGGCTTCATGCTTTGGATGACTGTTTCAAAGCGATCACCTGAAGAGAACGGCAAAACGAGTTGGCTATCTATGGTGCTTCACAGGTACCTCAGGTAAGCCATCATTTTTTTTTTGTAGGAACAGCAGTGGCGTTGACTTCTGACGTGGAGTCAACACACCGGCGTTCAAAAAAAAAATGACACTCGAAAAACTCAACTATTTTTCAGTATAAGATCAAGCGCAATGCCATAATGACACCACGTATACATACTATACTCGGAAAATGTAGCGCAGTAGAACCTGCTTTTCGGCGAACTGGTCAATAAAATCACGTCATCCTTTTCTATTAACAGCGAGGCTGGTATCAGTTGACGCTGTGCCGCACATGGTTGGTATAAAGCGGGCATGCCACACACAGCGGCAGCACTGCTTGCCGTGATAATAGTGCGCGTTCTGGACTAGCGGGTGAATGAACTGAGCCTATTTGAGGAGGCTATAGCCTGCGCATGCGCAGCGGCGGGAACGGCACGCGCGTCATGTCTCTTAGCGGTCACTGCAGGTGGCGACATTTGGAAATTATCGCGAAAAATACCTGGCCCTCGATATTTTCTACTGACAGTTTCGGAGGACAGTGATCCTCAGGATTTGAGCGATCTCCGCTGGCAGACGCTGTTCGGACCTGAAAAAAAAGCTCGTGGGTCATGACCTCTCTGGAAGGACAACATAGCTTGAGTCAGCATGTCGGTGCTCTTAGCTTTGATATACAACGTCAAATAAAGCACCACGAGACCAACAGAGAAATACTTGGAAATACTGTATGATATTGGAGGTAATATCTCATATGATACAAAAACAAGAAACGGATAATCAGGAAGTAAAGACTATATCTATATAAAGTACTATATCTGTAAGAGAGGAAGGCGTGAGATGTCTGCGATTTGAGTTCATGTATATTCATTTGCGTTTCCAAATGAACGTGGTTTGAAGTTAGCGCTCATGTTGTCTGCGTCTCTTTCTTTTGTCTCGGTTTTTTCGCGCTAGGATATCGAAGTCATGCAACTTTACCAACCCACCCAACTCGCCGCACTCATCAGCCCCTAACCCTTGGCAGTATAAGCACTCTCAACTTGTCAACCAATAATCTCCACGCAGGTTGTTCCCACTTGTGATTGTGACGTCGTGCTTCCACCACTTGATGCCAGTTTCAGGATACGGTCCCCTCTGGGCCACCTTCGGCGAATTGCGCAAGCGTGCCTTCCCTGAAAACTGGCCTTTCTACGTCGCGGGGATGCTCAACTATCTCGACTTGGATAAAATAGTGAGTGGTCTTAAAGGCGTCGTACACTTTCTCCGTAGTTTGCCTTCGTGGTACAATGATTAGGGCGTTCGGCTGCTGACCCGGCAGTCGGGGTTTCAACTGATTGATTGATTGATTGATTGATTGATTGATTGATTGATTGATTGATTGATTGCTTGATTGCTTGATTGATTGATTGATTGATTGATTGATTGATTGATTGATTGATTGATTGATTGATATGTGGGGTTTATCGGCCCGAAACCATCATATGATTATGAGAGACGCCGTAGTGGAGGGCTCCGGTACTCTCGACCACCTGGGGTTCTTTAACGTGCACCCAAATCTGAGCACACGGGCCTACAACATTTCCGCCTCCATCGAAATGCAGCCGCCGCAGCCGTGATTTGATCCCGCGACCTGCGAGTCAGCAGCCGAGTACTTTAATTAGCCACTAGACCACCACGGCAGGGCTCGAGGTTTCGACTGCATCCGCGCGGTCACTTTTCAGTGGAGGTGATACGCTGGAGCCCCGTGTACTGTGCAATGTCTGCGCACGTTAAATAACACAAGATGATTGACACTTCTGGAGCCCTCCACTATACACGGCGTGCCTTTCAATAGACGACTCACTTCGTGAGCCACTGGAAGGTTGTAAATCACTGAGCACACTTCTGTTTCTGTTTTGTCGAATGTGCATGAAGGACAGGCTTCCATCAAGGGCAACGCCCGGTGCTTGTAATTATTTTTTTCTCACAGAAAGAAATAGCTTAAAGAGGCCATTTGGTGCAGGCAAATGAACAAAAACTGTGGCAATTGTGGCGCTGTGCGACACATAGGCATTCTTTCGAGCAGCGCTGTATCTTGAAAACGACGATTACACACTGCTGATAATACTTGGCTCAATCGAGCGCATCATAAATCAGTGTTTGATCGGGAAATTTTCATGCTTGTCTGTGAACATAATTTTGTGTGGTGATAGTTGGCATTGCATGATTTCTATTTTGTTGCAATACTTCAATTAGTCGAGATATTACTATGTGCCTGATATTTTTTTGAAGCCCACTCGTATAGAATAAAGAGACCTCAAAACATGCACAAAGCCACTTTGCAGGCGCGTGAAGCGGGTTATTCGGCAGCAACAGATTACTGAGAAAACGAGACGTGATTCAGCTCACACACTACGTGTCCTTGAATGAGAAGCGGCAAGCACGCTAAGCGGATAATGAAGAAACATTCTGACTTATTTCCTATTTTTTCTTCTTTCAAACATGCTTCGGTGCGAGGAATAACAAACGCCCTATTGAATCATTTAGCCCGCTCAGAGAGCCAGTGCAATCTGTGTTTGTATAGCAGATCGTTATCTGTCACCGTTTTTCGCACGCTTTTTCTTACACCATCTGAAGGGTCTCCCGTTTTATTAATGACGCGCTTCGCTACGTCTACGCGGCAAAACAACAGACGGCTACCATTAATACGGATCATTGGTGCAACCCGAAGCCACGCGCGTCCTCCTCCGAGTCGCCACAAAAGCGCAGTCCGTGTCTCAGTCGTGTGTGGCGACGCCGTAGAACGGATCCGGTCGTTTATCTTGCTGAGAAAAAGGCCAGGAAGTCCACATTACGTTTCATATACAACTGCACTGTCAGCCTCAAGGTAATCAGATAACAACCACAGATGTCTAACGCCTAATGGTGACTTTCAATTACACACAAAAAAAAATGGTACAGACCCACATTGAACGAATACAATGCCGGTATTCTAAGAGCTCGTAGCCTACAGTAGCTCTAATTAAGCCAGTATTAGCCAAAATTATACACTCCTAACGACTTCTAGTAGTATACGAGCAAAGTAGTAATGGACTCGTTAAGTTATGTTC
This sequence comes from Rhipicephalus microplus, assembly GCF_043290135.1. NCBI lineage: Eukaryota > Metazoa > Arthropoda > Arachnida > Ixodida > Ixodidae > Rhipicephalus > Rhipicephalus microplus. Next base: position 28,942,141 of record NC_134703.1, read on the forward strand.
AAACTACGTACGCTACGCACAGATCCTCGTTAAGGATCATAAGCGTAAACGCTAGCAACGTAATAAGCTCGTTCAAATGCTGAGCGCAAATTACGTAACGTTTGGGGAGTAAATGTGCGTGGGCCAGCGACTTTTACGAGAACTACTGATGCAATCTTTGCGTACTACCGATGGGCAAAGCAATTTCGGTTTTCATTTTGCGTTCGCGGGGCTTGCGGCCTCCCAAGATTACTCGTGCGCGTCTCAAAAGCCGTGTGATAGCGTGTCTGTGCAGTTGGTTTCGCGTACTAGAGGGCAGACGTGGCAGGCGTTAATGAGAGTTCATGTCGAGTCTCCGCTTTCGCCCAACCATCTCAGCCATAATCAAACACGTGAACCTTCCAAGGCAATTGCAGTGAGAACCCAACGCACATTCAGAGTCGTGATTGATTGATTGATTGATTGATTGATTGATTGTTATGTGGGGTTAACGTTTTAAAACCACCATGTAATTAAGAAATACGCCGTAGTGGAGGGCTCCGGAAATTTCGACCATCTGTAGTTCTTCAGCGTGCACCCAAATTTAAGCCCGCGAGCCTACAGCATTTTCGTCTCCATCGAAAACTGCAGCCACCGCAACCGGGATTTTATCCCGCGACGTGCGGGTAGTCGTGATTGGTGCATCATAAAAAGCGTATCGTACCGAAAATATTAATGTCAGCATACGTGGCCGGTCGACGCGTATGTTGACATACGCGATGCGACACTTATGACAGATGGGGCTGTAATCTGAACGCAGCTTTACTCAAAGAGACGCTGCATGTGGCGTGTTTCAATATCTAAAGATCACAATTACCCTATATGTACCCGATAATCATTTAACTGGGCTCTTACGCGAACAGTATTTTAGTGCTAAACGTAATAATGCCTAATTGACATAATTTGCTAACCTATCTGTGAAATCATACACAAGAAGTATGTGGAAGAGTCCGCACTTTAAAACAAACTAGAGCTACAGATTGCTATATGCAATAATCTACGAAGACTATAATTTACAGAATTTAGCATCATCAGAATCGAAAATGTTATTGCGGTAATTCAATCGTGTTATGAATGCCAGTAATGTGTGTTATATATTTTTTCATGTTTTCTTTCGTGTTACGAAGAAATTTTATTTATTTTATTGCCGCTTTATCTGAATATAGTGCAAATCTTCATTTTTTTCTCATATATAATACTCACACTTTACAGTCAATATATCAGGATGTTATACAATGTGTATCTCGTACTTTACCGCATAGTCAGTCACACCATGCTAAAAGGGGTCAAGGTGAAGCCGCGTTTGTGCAGCTCGTCAGCCTCATCTACCTCTATTTGCGGCTGTGTTGTACACGTGTTTGTAAATGGAAATCAACAAAATCCAATGAAGTGTGTTACGTCCAGGAAAGTCACGGGATGTGAGCGGAAACGTCACACATGACGTCATTGGTAGAGCGGCACGTCGCTGTCGACTCTAGTTCTGGCAGCAGGGAAAATAGCGAGAACATGCGAAGCGCCATGGCGTATGCTACTACTGCCTCCCCCTCGCTTCCGTTTCTCAATGACGCGGGCCAAACAATGATGCCTTGGCAAGATAACGATACTCATAAGTCTCTCCATTCAAATTCGCCAGTGGTTTGGCATCTCTCGTGATGTTTCTGCTCATGTGACAGCGGTTGAAAGTACAAGTTTTCTCGGCAATCCCAAAAGACACATTCTTCTTTGTAGGCTACAGTGAGAATGTTGTGGTGAGACAATCACATCTAGTCCTATATACATAATTCACCTCTTTATCCGTGCTCTCTTCCCTCTCTCCTCTCTAGCTTTCATCTGCCCCCTACCCCTCCTATGCGCAGGGTAGCAAACCGGCTGCCTATAGGCTGGTTAACCTCCCTGTTGTTCTTTACCTCTTATTTTCCGTCCTTCCTTCCTTCATCTGTAAAGGGCGTCACTAATGTGTTCAATCTCACGCCAACGGGCAGGGCATAGGAGCCATTTTCAACTAACCGATGACATAATCAACGCCCCTTCTTTTGCGTTCCAGTGCAGTCCACAACACTGGTATACAGGAATGGACTTTCAAGTTTTCACAATAACGCTCTACTTTGCGTACAGATTAAAAAGGCAAGCGTTTTCTATTCCTTGCTTCGAAAACGTTATTACTATTAAACTCGTGCTTAAACGCGGTGGTCAGCGCGAACCTTCAATGTTGTTTTGTACCATAATGTTAAGTGACCAGCGCAACTTTCGAGTCAGGTAACGTCTTGAGAGGCATGCAGACATCTCCCTGGGTGTTGTGAAAAACTGCTATTTCCTTAAAAAACAAATGGAAGAGTCAAGTTTATCAGGAAGTGGCACTTCCTCCGTCGTTAACAATGCATGACGTTGAAGCCATTCATGCTTGGACAACGAGATAAATGGTTCTACACCGTGAAACGTTGAACTAATGAACCTCTGCGGCACATTAGCATGTTATCATGACACTGGCGTCAAGCGTATACGTGCTGACATTGTTCGCTTTACTTCACTGTCTTCATCGCACGTGAGTCTGTGGCATTACAGGACATAGTATGTGCCGAATGGTTCAGCTCTTCCCGCGAACCTACTAATTGAGTGACAAAAGTATCGCCTGAACTGTGATGACAATATCGATTTCTCGCACCTGAACGAATAATAGAGCAAAATTATACATCTTCATTACAAAATACGACTTTTCAAATTTCATTTCATGTATCCCTTGCCATTGTATATTGAGCGCGAAAGAGTACGTACCCACAAGTGAATACGTCAACAACAACAACAACAATAATAATAATAATAATAATAATAATAATAATAATAATAATAATAATAATAATAATAATAATAATAATAATAATAATAATAATAATAATAATAATAATAATAATAATAATAATAATAATAATATAACTGTTTGTTATTATTTTTATATATTGTGTTGGCGGAAGGAATGACAAAAAAGGCGACTAGCCGCTTGACTAGCTCTCACCCCCAGTTGCATGAAGCAGAGGTAGCGGTGGCGGCAGAAGGCGCTATAAAATGGTAGTAATAAGTGGCCCTAGTTTGCCAGAATACAAGCATATGCCTTATTTGGAGTCATTTCGAATAGATCCAGTACAGGTTATATACACTTTTGAAATGGCAACAGGCATAAATGACCATGTGTACAAATACTGCGTAGAAATTTTGCAAAAAGAAAACAGTGACAGCGAAACAACACAAAAATAAAAAAAGAACGAAACAGTATTCCTGCTATTGCATTCTTTCAGGAGTGGCAGCAAGCGATCTCTCTTGATTATCATGGGCCTGTCGACGCTGATCACCTACGTCCAGAACCACATGCTGGAGCTTACACCGGGACTCTTGTATTACACTCCTCTGGGAAGGTGACAGTGGGCTCACTACAACGTCTTACAAATTCGTGTGTGTGTGACATGTTAACCGCGTCATGTTGAACGTAAGGCAAAATGAAAACTTTAGTTCTAGAACTCCTAACCTAATACAATGGACCAGAAAAAATTGTTTTGTTTGGTAACCACGCAAACAACATTACTGAAAGTTATTGAATAAAAAAATACAAAGGCTAAAACTTAGTTCCTTTTTACGAAGCATATTTTTTGTATGGCCATCGAGTATTTTATAAATATGGTTAAAGGGGGAAATTTCAGAAAATGAATCCCGATCACCGCATTATGGGAAGCAATATACGGAAAATATGGGAAACTATACCAGAATCATATAATATGTACAAATCTGTCCTTTCCGAATACAGAGCAGCTATCAAGGAAGCCAAGCGCGTTTTTCTTAATAATACCCTTCCCTCAATTCTTGTAACCAACCCTTCTAAGTTTTGGAAAACTGTTAAACCTAGGGAAAAGAAAAACATTTCGCTTACGAACTCAGATGGGCAGCCAGTTCGCTGTGAAGAGTGTTGCATTGCATTAAATGATTTTTTTGTTACTTATTTTTCAAGTTGTTCTGCTTCTGCGTTGCCGCAAATGCCTAGTCGTGATTTTGTACCCATGTATCCTGTTACCGTTGATGCCGTTGGAGTGCAAAATTTAATTCACAAGCTTAAGTTATCCTCTTCTTGTGGCGTAGATGAAATCAACTCAAAGTTTCTAAAAAACACTGCATTGTATTCATCAATTTACTTGTCCTTAATCTTTTCGCAATCTATTCAGACCTCCACTTTGCCGCTTGACTGGAAAGTGGGGAAGGTGGTCCCTCTGCACAAATCTGGTAACACACAGTCTCCTCTCAATTACAGACCAATTTCCCTAACCAGTGTTCCTTGTAAAATGTTAGAACATATAATTTACTCCAACCTTGTCTCATTCCTAGAATCAAATTCTTTTTTTACTCCCTACCAGCACGGATTCCGAAAAAGTTACTCATGTGAAACCCAACTTCTTTATTTTACTAATGACATAGCATCGGCTTTAGATCGCGGCTCACTTGTGCATTGCATTTTTCTTGACTTTCAAAAAGCTTTCGATAAAGCACCTCACCAATTACTTCTCCTGAAAATTAGTGCCTTAAACATTGACCCGAACATTCTTAAATGGATTGAATGCTTTCTGACTAATCGCACTCAGTTTGTAACAACTAATGGCTATAACTCACCTCTTTCTAAAGTAACATCCGGCGTACCCCAAGGTTCCGTATTAGGCCCTTTACTTTTTCTTATATATATTAATGATCTCCCAGACAGCATTAACTCCGCTATAAGGTTATTTGCAGATGATTGTGTAATTTACCGCGAAATAAACAATGAATATGATAACCAATTTCTACAGTCAGACCTTGACACTGTCTCAACCTGGTGCAATAAATGGCTTATGACTCTCAACTCTAACAAATCTAAATGCATGTCAATAACCCGGCGATCTATTTCTCCCCCCTGTACCTACAGAATTAACGCCGTTCCCCTCCAGCATGTCTCTTCATATAAGTACCTCGGCGTTTACATTACCAACAATCTATCTTGGCACACGCATGTTACCTACATCTGTAATAACGCTAACCAAACGCTAGGATACTTACGCCGCAACTTTTCTCGCGCTCCGCTGTCCCTCAAAATTCTATTATACCGATCACTAATTCGCCCAAAGCTTGAGTACGCGTCCGCTATATGGGATCCCGTGCAGCAAAATTTAATTAACGCGTTAGAATCTGTTCAGAACCGCTCAGTTCGGTTCATTTGTTCTAATTATTCCCGTACTGCTAGCATATCAGAAATGAAATCTAACCTTGACCTACCCAATTTAACTGTCCGGAGGAAACTGGCGCGACTGCATTTTTTTCATAAGATATTTTTTCACAATCCATCAATGAAGCGAGACCTCATTTCACAACCGTCATACCACTCATCGCGCATTGATCATCAGCATAAGGTTGCCATTCCGTTTTGCCGCACCAAATTCTTTTCAGCAGCCTTCTTACCGAAAACAGCCGCCGATTGGAACCACCTTCCCTCTTCCGTTGTATCAATAACAGACCCTTTGTTATTCAAGACTGCAATTTCTCAGCAATGCTTGTAACTATACGCAGTTTCCATTATCTATCTTTGTCTTGTATGTGCTTGAATTCTTATACATTTTTAGTTGACTTATGTTGCCTTCTTGATTTGCGCATCTAACACTTGTTTCTTCATTTTGTCTTTTTTTCTTGTGTGTTATGTATGTTGTACCCACCCCCTCTGTAATGCCCTACGGGCCCTGAGGGTATTCTAATAAATAAATAAATATGAACTTGAATAATGCATGTAAGTGAACAAGGCGTGCATTTTATAAAACCCTCTGCCATGTGTCTCTAAACTGAGGATATAAAAATGTCAAAGCCCTGCTTATGAACGTAGAAACACATTCAAGTAAGATATAAACTAATGTATTGAAGCAATCTAGTCTAGACTCTCAAGCAGGTCCAGATTACGATACTGCGATATGCATTTTTTAGTACGGAATTGCGATTTTGTGAACATTGTCCTTTTATTTGCTCGAAGTTCGCAGACATCTCAAAATTTCTGCAAAATGTCGCACGGATAAAGTCAATATTTTACTTTACGGAGTTCCAGAAAGCTTAACCAAGCGATTTGCAGCTCAATTATTCAATAAATTGGTTGAATTTTAACAAATTCTTTCATCATAAGACTCGTAAATTTTACGTGCGTTTCAATACTGAAAAATGCAGTATCCCCCCCCCCCCCCAAAAAAAAAATAATTTCTTCGCTTTTGCACCACGCTATTGATTTGACGCGTGCCAACAAGCGTCTCCACTCCACTGAAATACATAAACCATGCAGTTTCAGCATGCTATATAGAACGGTGATAATTATCATAGCAATAAAAAAGTACGACTGCGACACTGAATAACGTGAAATGTGATGGCAGCGTTGCGAGTGCATTCATTTAGCGACATACAAATATGAATGCTTTCAAAGTGCTTGTATGCATGAATGCTTGTATGCATGTAAATTACTGACAACTATTTATTTCCATTTGTTTAATGTTTATGGCTACAATTGTGGTTCTTTGAAATTTCTATTCTTGTTAACAATTCGTGGGATTATTCTAAAAAATTCTTTTGCTTCAGCGGCACAAAATGACGTTCAGTCATTGTTTTACTTTACCTTTTTATCCCTTTTCTAATTTGCTTTTCTTGTTTATTTTAGATTTTTTTTTCATTCTGCAGCGATAGTCAGCCGGTCTCCTTTCTTGTCATTTAGTTTTGTTTATTTCGATTCATCTAATGTTTCAGGAACGAATGTTCATGGTTAATGAAGTCGACCTCGGCTAAAGAAGAACGCCGCATAGCTCGAGGCGCGGGAGCCTACAATTATCTTACTGTACTCGTTCATGCAGTCGCGGCGAGGGAGAATGGAAAATTTAATTCCAGAACTGCGTCACGCATGCGTCGTACGTCACTCTCTTGCGGCCTATCATTGAGTGACGAACTTTATAACAATAGAAGCCTGAAAAATTCGTAAGCATTATGCACGGTATTCTGAAACTTTCTAATGAGGGACGACGTGCCAACCAGAAACGGGCACCTGAGTGCTGTAGTCTCAAAAAAAAAAATAAACAGCAGTGCCGTGGAAAATACTTACATCCCTTAGTAATGCGCACTTAACAAGCAGCTGAAAAGTATACAAAAGAAAAGTCACCTTTAAGCCTTACAATTGTATGACGTAATTTTGGTCACGCAACATACCTCATGGGCGTGTTGCTTAGCATGCAACTTTTTTTTCTTTTTACTGCCACTTTGTACTAACAGTAATGGGGTAGCAGGATTAAGTGACGCTAACAGATTAGCCGGCTTTGATCGGTACAAGCGAAGCATGCACGCAGAATGTCGGCTAGCTCGCTGCACGAACTTCTCTGTTTACGACTAAAAGGCGATCAAGCTAGTTTTCTATTACTGACAAACAAACTCCACGAAGGAAAGACCACTAATATCTAAGATTTCTCCATCACGTTCCGCAGACACAAGTACGCTGGTTCCGTCTACTACATGCCTTACACCCACATTCCGAGCTACTGCATAGGTGTCCTCGCAGGCTACTACTACACAAAACAGCCTTCACGGAGGCTATCAAGGGTAAGCATAAAAAAAATGAACTATCATATTTCGTTGTTGTTTTATAATCCCTCCTGCATCCTAAAGTAGTAAGAGCGGTTAAATTTTTCGCGACATTGTGTTAGGCAGTTTTTCTCTCATCGACCACTCTATAACCACGTAGTCAGTGCTCAAATATCAAACAAATGAATACAGCGAAATTTTGAAAGCCAAAATGGTGTAAATATATAAAAAAGTCTCGCAGCGTACGCAGAGAAAAAAAAACCAGCACTTGAAAAAGTTTTTTTTCTGCAAACTACTGCAAACTGCTGCCGACGCCTCTATAGGCCGCGCTTGAGATTGACAGTCATCAAAAGACGCCGTCTGCCAAGCGCAAAAGTAGAAAAAAAAAATGATGCTAGACATACTGGTCCCGTATCATGTGTATGTGTGTGTGTTCGATAAGCATTCAGTGTTTCTAATGACACCTTCATGATAAAACTACATCAGATTTTCAAACTCCAAGCACACACAAAAAAACAATCACAAGTATATATATCTGAAGAAGCGCAGCCTTCATGGTAATATAACAGACAGTGAAAGCTATATGCAAGTACCTTCTTTTTAACTAAGTGATACTCAGCTAAGCACTTCTGACAACATTGAAGCTAAAGGTTTAATAGATTGAACCCATTAGGTTCACCGAGTATGCACAACTGATTGACAGTTCATACTCCTAAACGTCCTCGGCAAAATTTTCTAAGTCGTATACTTCAAACTCGGTGATTTTTTTTCCCAATTATTTCTCCTACAATTTACTATTGAGAGGCAAGAGCCTAGTGTACGCAACTTATCACATAATTTCATTCACGTGAGGGTACTCTAAGAGCAAGATGATTTAATGTCATAGCGCTAAATCAAACTGTGTCGCTGAGATTTCAGCGTCGGAGTGAACTCGAGTTAACATTTGTGCATCGCGCACGAACGTAAGCGAAACGGCCGAACAAACCCGGTGCTTGACTTTATCGAAACGCACGGTGGTGAACAAATCACAATTGATACACCTCTTACACAAACCAATAGGGAGTGTGCACTCTGATGATGTAAAACTAATCGAACTGTTGTCACTAAGTAACACAAGGGGAAAAAAAGCGTCACGAGAAAAAAAAAACATGATCTATAAGCTATTTGTACCTTCTGTGATGGTTTAGAGACACTCAAGTATTCCTGGCTGTAAAAGAGGGCATGAGAAACGGCGACATTTTTTTTCAAATATAACCTGTAAGTTTGTGCTCATTCGTTTGTATGAACCATTAACAATTTGATAATATATGTGAACTAACTGATCTCTGCAACGAGCTCGTTCAATGTCCAGCCTCTTGCTTCTTCATGTACATATTATTTCCTAGACGGGTATGGGTTCGATTAACTTGCGGATGGTCTACAAAAATCTTTCCTGTGTCGGAACAGATAACGCCGATTAAATAACGCTTTTTATAAATGTCTAAATATATCTGTACCGCTTTTCTTTTTTACATGACAGAGATTTAATAAGGACTCACAGACAATAATGCTAGGTGAATTTTAAGGGATGTTATTAGGAGTAATTTTAATGTAAATGTGATGAAAGAAAAGTAGACGAGGAGACAACTTGCCAGCGGCAGGATCATTCAGTCCACTTCTTTTTCTTCACGTTTACATTACAATTACTTCTGATAACTTCCCCTAAACTTGCCTTGGCATTAGTGTCTGTTACTTCTCAATAATATATTGTCTAATAACGAAAACCGGCATTAATTTACAATTTCTTTCCTTCACGACAGATTATAAGGAATTTGAACACCGGAATATTTAATACAAGACAAAAAGAAAAACGCGCACAAGCGCACTGTAAAATATCGCGCTATTTCTATTTCGTAACGCAAAAAATCAACCAGCCCAAAACTTGAGTTTACCAAGATCTTTTACTGGGGGTGTTTGGATGACCAGGACTCATTACTCCACAGCGCAAAGTGGCCATCCTTTGGGTTGCAGCGCTTGCGGCCATCACAATGTCCCTGTGCGGCACGATTCTGTGGACAGGAGTCGAGCAGCCGTCCCAGGCCGTCACGGCCGTCTATGCCGCCACCACTCGCATCTTTTACTGCGGAGGCCTCGCCTGGTTGATGTACGCCTGCCTCACAGACCGCGGTGGTAAGAAAAAAAAAGTCACTTCATACACGCGAAAAGGGTATCGTCGTAACTTCGTATATGGGAGACAGACGTCACGGAAAAATGAAAGCTTCAAGCGTCGACACCATAAAGTAGCACTGCAGGGTGTGCTGACTAGTTTTCTGTTCCTAAAACGGTGTGCCCGTCGTGCCTGCGACTCAGTGTTCAGCCTTGAATGCCTTGAACATGACATACGCGAGGTTGGCTAACATGGTTTTACTCTGCTGTATAAATATTCCATAGTGTGGTTAGAAAAAGCGCTGCGAAAACTGCTTTACTGATCATTATGTTCACTTATGTTTTTGTTAATTACTCACTCCATCGTAAGATTTTAACAAAAAGATTACTGATCATATCTAATACGAACGTTATTGCGATTGATAAAGAAAAATGAGCGTACTTTAAGGGCCCCTGGATAACTTGATGGTTAGGCCAATCAGTTCTAATACATCTAAAACCAATCAGCACGACTTAGGAGGAAAGCATAAACCCAAGAGTAGAGAGATGAACGCCGCTTGCTCTCTTATAGTCTTTATCTTATGGCTTTGTTTAAGTCTATTTCCCCTCTCTCTCATCTTTATGCCCCTTCCCATTCCCCCAGCGTAGGGTAGCAAACCGGGCATGTGCCTGGTTAACCTCCCTGCCTTCTCTCTTGTTGTTCATCCCCCCCCCCCCCCCCCCTCTTGTTTAAGTCACACTGTTGTTTTTACGACATTTCCACTGCTAAATACGGTTCTAAGATCATTTCGTTAATCTAAAGCAAGACTACGAGCTCCTATAACTAAGCAGGCTCAGTTCGTGACGGTGATTCACTTTGGCGTATTTTTTGTGCACACATGTGAAGAAATCGTTTACGCCACTTACGCTTTTACAACCTCCACTTTATCAGGAAATCTAGCCGACGCCGATTAGTAAGTTTCATCATGTGTGAGTACTTGTCTTGCTTAAGAGTGTTACTGCCGTTGCCGGGTAAATGTTCAATATGAGTAACAAAAAATTTAAAAGGAACCACAATTTCTGGAAAGCGCTGAAATGTTTAATTCAACGGGCAAGAGTTGTCCTCAAATTCTCTGCATCTACCAGCGGTGTTTTAGGGACAGCATTTGCGAACGCTAGAAATGTCTGAGGACTGCCACAATTTCCGGAAGTTTATTATTATTATTATTATTATTATTATTATTATTATTATTATTATTATTATTATTATTATTATTATTATTATTATTATTATTATTATTATTCGCACTGTTTTCCGCAAAGCAGCTGCTCATTCAGGAAGGCATACAGAATTATTGACGTTTAATCGGAATTTTATATTTACTCCGGCAAGGTACGTTCTTATGCTGTAGTGCGTGTCTTGAATAGATTCAGTCGGTAATTAAGGATGTTAAAAATTCAGAACGGACGTCTCCACATCCAAAAAGTGCTCGTAAATTTTCAGTATGAGCGAAAGGACAAAATTTATTTCTTTTTTCATTAAAAAGCCCAACCATGAACATCGGGAACTCACGCGTAGCTCATTGGAATCAGCCACGGTTCAGCAGTGGTGAATAGAAAAATTCCATTCCCATTCTTTGACTAAAAGCTTGTGAGGAGACAACTACGATAACATGAACTTACAGGAATAATTCATATTTCTCACAAACCTTCTTTTCTTTCTTGCACTTCCACTCCGAGAAAATCCTGCTTAGAAATTAAACGTCGTCTGGGGCTCAAAGAGCCTTTAGTTTGAACACCATATAGCATATTGAAGAGAATGTCTTCCCATGGGCAGTGCCACTCATGGTCTGATCTCAATCATGTATATTCTTTAGTGTATAAAATATCCGCATTTTAAGAGCTACCCCTCTCCGCTTGCGCTGAAGCATCACACACCTAGGCCCTTCACTCCGAAAAGCGACGAAGGCGCTGTTGAAGCTTCTGCGATCGACCCGCCTCATCGAACAATTGTCACATTCCAGTGTTTTCGCTTCCCTTCCTTACCCTCTCTCATTCTCTCTTTATACTTTCCTGTCTCCCCTTCCCCAGTGCAGGGTAGCAAACCAGATATTTGCTTTCCGGTTACCCCACCTGCCTTTGCACATCTCATTTCTCTTTTTATCTCTCTTTCTACAGAGGCTGTCATAGTACTTTTAAATAAGTAAATCAATATTTATTCTGCAATTAGGTGTGACAATGTGCAGTGTCCATTCTCCTATCGCAATAAAGACAAATAAAGTTGACGAGAAGTAAAAAAAGACAAAATGAGAAATAATTTATTGGGTAACTAGGATGAAAGTAAATTAAATAATAAAAATTGGGTATTAGTAAAACAATAACAATAAAAGATGAGAAATGCACCATGGTAGACAATACATTGAATAAGACTAAAAATTCAACACTGTCTTAACTGAATCGCCATTTAATATATGAGTTGCCTGAACTTTTTTTCTCAGAAACACAAATGTTCCGCGTAGATCGGTGCTCTTGTGTTCTTGTTCTGAAGTGACTATCAGTCACGTCTGATACGCAGGGTTTCTGACCGACGCCCTGGCGTGGCCCGGATGGGCTCCGATCAGCAGGCTTTCCTACAGCATTTACATCATTCACGACTTCATGCTGTATTACCAGTGGGTCGCCTTTCCTAGCAGAGTCAACGGCGGCTACTATTTCATGGTAAGTACTCGGACAATATTTACAACGAAAGTCAGGGGGACAACACCCCCTGAGTTCTACAGAGAGAAGTAATTGTACAGTGCATGGCGTTGTTTTAATTGCAATAATGCTCGCGCGATGCGCGTCAGGGCTTCAGGCGATAGTGACAGATGACCCAGCGATTTTATATGGTTCATGAGACTAAATTAAGAATAGCGATTCATTGCATGTGCTATACGAAACGAATTTTAGAGGAAACTCTAGCGCTAAGATAATATACTTGTGACGAAGACAGGTCTTTTTTTTTTTTAGAAACCGTTGGAAATAAGTCAGTCGTTTTCAATTACGTATGTATGCGTGGCTTAGAAGGGTGGCAGTTTGGGCTAGTTGGTATGATATGACGATAGTTATAGCGCGAGTACAGAACGACGACAAAGAGACAAGAAGGACACGAGCGCTCGTGTCCTTCTTGTTTCTTTGTCGTCGTTCTGTTCTCGCGCTATAACTATCGTTATCGGTATGCGTAGCGGCTCAAAATACTATGGTAGCTGCGCTTTTCGGAGCTTGTATTTCACTTCTGCAAGTCAAACTGAACGGATCTTATCACTCAAAAAAAAAAAAAAAATCACCGGCAGCCATTTTCTTTTTTCATGGAGAGAGAGAGGGAGAAAGAGAGAGAAGAGTACACGAAAACAAAAGGCAAGAAGGTTACCCTGGTGTTAGCGACCGGTTCGCTACCCTGTAAAGAAATGAAGAAATAAGGAGTCGAAATAGGGCCGTTTTTTATCAACCACTGTTTCTTTTTAAATATAAAAGTGTCAATGGATTCCTCGCAGAAAGAGCTCAAGTTCTTTCTTGTTAACCAACCACCTCTCTCTGTAATTGCGAAGCTCACAGTCTTAATTGTTATAGGTCCTGTCATAGTGATTGTTTGTACTCATTTGCATACGTCTGTCTCCAAAGAAGATTAACTATGAAGTTAGCAAGAAAATATCGCATGATAGTTTGCAGGATTTTCGGACACATTTCTAGAAACAATCTCAACACATTGATATATGAGATTTTGCGTGCGGAAACCAAGGCATGACTGAGTGCAGCAATGGGAGCCTCCAATTAGTTTTGACCACCATGGGATTCTTTAATAGACATAAAAATTTATGACACACGGTCACGTGTGTTTTTGCATGAACCCCGTCTAAGTGCGGCCGCCGGGCCAGAGGAGCCGCATTTCGATGAAGGTGCGTCACAAAAACGTCCGAGGGGTACCACGGACAACCCATTGTTACCATTGTTTTCCAATCAGAGATCTGACTCAGACGTATTATTGGCGTTTGTTTCAGTGAGCCATGCTTCCTAGTTTTCTATAGACGACTAAACTCATCTATTAACTTCGCAATGCTGCTGTTCATTGTGCTGCTCGCGCGACACATATTGCCCGCGTAACAAGCACAGTGCATTAAAAAAAAAGCCGTGAACCGTTGCACCTGCACTATATTGTCGACAATGTCGCTACGACATTTAGCATACAGCAGTGATTTCCCGCTAAAATATACAATAACCTTATTTTTATCAATATGATTGCTATAGCTCTAAAGTGGTATCCGGTTTGTTTACTTTTACGTCCTTCCTTTTTCTTCGGTTATCCTGCGTATATACTCCAGGCTATCGCTGAGCACCTAATCCATCATCCTCTTTATAAAGTTTATCGAGAGCAATAACCAAAAAACCTACAGAAGCGTCAGAATTCTTTGACAGGACCCTCGCCATCAGACACGCCACAAATGAACCATTCCACTTCCGGTTTCGAGATCGAAATTACGTTGCGAAAGAAACAGACCACTCCGCATGGGTTCTTCCCAGTTAAACTGTGCAGCGGTATAAAACGTATTGGTGTGCCCACTTTCACCAAAAATAGTATACCAGACAAGGATGAGATTGAATCCACATGAGATTTTTGAGAGCAGGAAGAAAATGCAAACAACGATGCAATGTTGCCTGCATGTGAAACTAGTTGGAACTTTTTAACATAAAATAAAGATTGCGACATTAGGGAACCAGCGCAAACAAATAAAGCTCCAGTCAATGGGACTATAAGTGTTTCTTTCACGCAGCTTGGCGTCTTCGATGTAGCAGAGCCATCTGATGCGTCTTTCTTCAAGCTAAAATGCCAAGGTTTGATATTAGCCGCTGCTCAATTAACAGTAGTATCATTTAAGCCACCCATAGATGGTATGTAATGCCGTATTTGTTGTACTTTAGATGTATTTTTCACGTAAACAAGAATGAAAAAAGAATACATACGTCGTGGTAACAACTTCAAACATAATGTCACAAGATAATCGCAGGAAATACAAACAAACTATCCGTCACAAAAAAATGGTTTGCCCATTTGTTACTTTGAATAAGCATTATTTTCTTTTCTTTTTTTACTTCTTTTTCACAGAATTTATAGAAATGGAGTGCCTGTGGTAGTATAAATGTTAGCTTCTCTGCAGCAAGCCCGTTAAAACATAACATAATAGAGCAAAGACACCAAACGAGTAGTCCTCGGATCCGCTGGCTGCTTTTGTTTCAGTTGATTTATTGCTCGTGCCGCATAAATCACAAGACGCATTATTTTGCAGCAGTTTTGCCCGTTGTTTGTTAAGCTTCATTTGCTTCATTGCTTTCATTGTTTCCTCAGATAAAAAAAAAACACAGAAAACCTCATTGCACGGTTCGATCAGGCTGATAGAGGCAGGAGCAAAAAAATCCTGAAAACGTGCAACGACATAAACCCTATGAAATGCCGACCAAAAGCTCTTCAAGCAATTCTGAGTATGCAAACCTGTGCGCAACTTTAAAATTCGGCTTAAAGTTAGAATATGTCGCAGGCCATTTTTCAGGTTCGCCAAACAAAGCGGCCCACTCAGTCTTATAGTAAAACTATGCAGCGTTATGAAGCAATAATGATAAAAGCATATGAATGTCATAGCGTTCAATAGAGAAATTATCGCGGGCATAAGTTACAAAGCTATCCGTACCTTTATTAAAAGTAACCTCCTGCGCTGGCCCCGTTCCTAATGAATAAGCGTGTGAGTTAACCAACAACGTAACCAATGACGTAACAATGAATAGATACCAACAGGCCCAACCACGTACAATTGAAACAAACAACTCAGGTACCTATATTTCGCGGATTCCTTTTCACTTGGTTTTAGAAAGGTCAAACAAGTTATAACTTCCGCAGAACTGTTTGGTTTTTACAGGCAGACTCGAACGCTCGAAGCACTTCACAATTTGAGCGAAATTGTGTACGACATATTGCATCGGCGCGACCTGGCGCTCCTTCGATTATCTAGCGATGGCGCTGACAGAGGAAGAGAATCCCAATTGCGCCCAACCGAGACGCCATCTTGAGGCCTCCTTAAGCGCACTCCAAACGGCAATTCACGGCGTGCTAGTGCACTCGCATACCACCATTTGCGTCTGTTCCCAGACTTTATTAATAAAGTTCGCTTCAACGGCAACAAGCATGGGTTTTCCACGAGCCACTGGAGCGAAATGTGTCTTAAGGCAAGCTTACGACGCGAGGGAATTAAACTTTCTTTTGCGACCGGGCTCACGTTCTTTTGACGTCGAAAAAAAAAAGCTAAGGGTGGGTGGGGAGAGCATGTCACGGGAGGGAGAATGTCACGGGAGGGAGAATGTCACGGGAGGGAGAATGTCACGGGAGGGAGAGGGGGGGAGTGCTACGGAAGGTGTGCTTACACAAATTTCACAGGAGGAAATTTGAGTAAGTCGCGAAGCGGGCCCTTGAAATGAAAAAAGGGACATTTTTGAAATGCGACTGTTTTACAGCGGTCAAGTTAGCGGCGAAATTATTGACATTTGAAGAGCAATATTGCTAAAAGTCGTCATGGAGCGTTATCCAAGTTGGTAAACATTTTGAAAAGGGTAAGGCAAACAATATCTTGCGAGAAAACCAAACAGCGGTATTGCCTTATTGAGCGTTTTTTTTTTTTCGTTCGCTCAAGCTTTTACGAAGTGATTGCATTCACTTACTCTTAACGCTTAAGTCAGCCATATAGGTGATTTCATAATAACGAAAAAAAAGACACTATAAATTAAAGCAGAAACACTTCACTGCGAAATTGTCACATGTTACGTGAGAACTGCTTATAATCACATATGAAACCTACGAAAATGTTGTTGCCTACTTTTTCTTATGCGCCAGTTTTATGATGTCAATTTCCTACAGCGATTGTTCTTTATAGACTGCCTTGCTGTGGAGAGGTTGAAGTATATATTATTTCGTCTATTCTAATTCCACATGTTCTACAGCAAAAATAGAAAAAAAAAATCGGTTACTCAAAACCGAAAATTAACAAGTAAAAACGATTAGCAAGCTGGAACAAGTTTTTGAAAAAAAAATGCATAGAAATGGGCAGTTACTTACAAGAGTATTGCAACACAACATTCACACGCACACATTTTCAGTTCTCTCCACTGTATAGATACCGACTAATCATTTAGTTTATAGTAACGCATGACTGCTCGTCACAAGAGACTGTCTAGTCCAGTACCTACAAGAAAGTCATTGAGAAAGATGTTCGCCTTTTGCTGGCAATGATTTCCAGTCATGGTCCGAGTAATTTCTGTGATTAGTGAGGTCGTTTGCCCAAGGTTGTTAGTTTCATCTCAAAGTTTTATTTTCATACGCGTGCTTGATTTCTTCCTTCTTTTTTAGGGGCTGTCTGTTTTTTGTTATGCCAGCTGTCGCGATGTTGCACATACACATGTCCACAGGCGCACTTATCTTTCGAGAACACGTAGAAGAATGCATACACATTCAACATAACAAGCTTAAGTTTTTTTATGTACAAAATTTAAACTAATAATGATGCCATATAACACGCAAGACTGCCGCTCTTCTCGGTGACGTTGTGCTGGTATGTGGCCCCCTCTCTTTCTCTTTACTCTCTTTTCAATGTCTTCCTCCCTTTCCCCTGTGCACGGTAGCCTACCAGTTATGATAACCTTGTTCACATCCCTGCCTTCCCTCTATCTCGCTCTCTCTTGTTTGCCTTCCTAACCAGCTGAAATTATTGAGACGCTGGTACCAAGAAAGCAGCTTAGCATTGCGCAGTTGTTCTGTCGAAAGCCGTTCTCTTCCAGATGACGGTGGTGGCCGGAAACTGCGTCGGGTCGTTCGCGATGGCATTCGTGCTGCACGCGTTCTTCGAGAGGCCGATCAATCTGATGGCGACGCTGCTGGAGGAACGCTGCCTGCCGGGCCGGAGGACGGTCGCCCGCGACGCACTGGCCGCCTCCGAGCAAGAGAACGGCGTCGTCATCCCAAAAAGGACAACCACCGTCAGAGGCCGCAACGACCGCACCAAGCGCCTCTAAAGGACACTCCAAGGAGTGCCCCACCATACTACCTAACAGTTTATACCATTCGGAGAGGATCCTCGAGGCATAAACAATTGTATTCTATCGTGCGTGCCTTCCTTTCCGTTAGCGTCACGTGCCCGATAAGAGCGTGCCATATAGGCTTTTTGATTAGAAAGCGACGGGTGTCCAGTTCTTAGGAAATGAAATGCCAGCAAGCACGACGGCATTTGCTTTCCTGAAATGAAGACTCTCTAGATGGTGTCAACTTATTTTTTAGTGTACAGCGACATTGTTCCCACTCGTGTTTCTGTTCTATCGCACTGAACGGACGTGAAGGAGCGCTGCCATCATGATTACAGTGCTCACCAATCAAAGTGCCACTTTCCATGCTCGTCGACAGGCTTGCACTTTCATCTAGACATTTACGCTGCCATAAAAAAAAACAAAAAAAGCATGGCAGCAGGACAAACTACTTAAGATGAAATTAAGGATCTAGTCGACGCTTGAAGTAAGGCCTATCGAAAAAACCTGTAGCGAATCTAGTCTGTGTCTTCAAGCGAGCATTCTCCACATCTCATTCTGCCTCCTACTTAAGGAACCGCATGGTACTTTATTTATTAAATATAGGACGCTTACAGCAGAGTCACAGGGCTCAGACCTGGTTTAGTGCGCTTTGTCAGCTTTAGACAGAAAGGGTCAACCTTGGGCAAGATAGTGTGGATTCATTTCGAAACGAACTTATGCTGATATATTAAGGCCTTAAAGGTGTGAAAGTAGTCATTGTAACATCTTGCCGTCAATTATTTTGTGACCGTTCTTATATATATATATATATATATATATATATATATATATATATATATGCGTGCCTGTCTTATAGCACATACGTTTATTTGTATTTCAGTTCCTTGTGCACTTGATAACTCTTGACATTTTGCACGTTTAAAGTGTTGCTTGTTTGTTACCTTTTTACATCTACGGTTGCACCACTGCCATCAATACGCTGAGCGCTCATACACTCTGACAGAGCCATATTGGCAACTGCTTTGTACCCGAAAAAAAAAGCTCATGAATGTTAAGTTAAACAACCTTTCACTCTAAAAATAAAAATTTTGTTTTCCTCCTTGTACGCTTTATTATGTTTACTGATACTTTTTTTTCTTTATAACGTAAACTGATTTTCTATACATAATATAGTATAGACACGAGTTCTGAGTATTTTATTGTTGTTGCTTTTAAATAAAATGTAATATTGCAATGTATTATTATCTCTGCCGTTGGAGATTCCCAATGTCATTTATCAGTGCCCAGTTGCATATAAAGCTCATTCTGAAAAATCACATACCTCGACATTATTTTAGTTATGGTATTATTATTAGTCGTAAATAAGATTATAGACGATGATCAGTCAACGTACGAGCACACAGAAACAGGCGTGCAAACACACACTCACAAACACGCACAAAGGAGTTACTATTGATTGTGATGCGTTGAGACCTGATATCTTTAAAAACACTAGTACCGCTTTCGTGTTGCGTAGCCCATGGGTGGTTCTTCAACACACATTTAGAGCTACGTTTCAAATGCAGTGCTGCCTACGGGGTCTGTCACTCTGAGAAGTGGCGGTGACAATCGCACGGAGTCTGTTTTGTGTCTTCCTAGGAATTACATGTCGAGAACCAGCAGAGAGCAACTTGTGGCCGGCAAGGCAAGTAACTCCAACAGATATACGATGACTTCGACGAACACAGTGCATTGTTAATAGGGGTAAACCTGACTTAGAGATCTAACGCGTTGGTTACCTGACTTCGTAACGGTATAGCATCGCATAGTCTGTGATGCTCGTGCACCACCAGAGTGTTACCCGAAAATAGCGTCGCGTGTGTAGTCTGATTAGGATAATCTAAAACAAGCGCAGAGTTTAGAATACAGTAGGAGCACAGCTTGTGTCCAGCAATAACGCTTGAAACTATTTGGCTGGTTGAAACTCGTAGCTGAAAGGAAAAAAAGAACTTCAGCTGAGCTGAACCTTTCATTTATTCGTACGCCAGCCCAAGGCCTTTAGTGAACTTTTGTTTCACCTGGGTAGAGGTAAACGAAAGAAGACTGTTTTTCAGTAGGTATACGTGTCACCTTGTGAGCACATGTCCACAAGAAAACAGTCTATTCTTTCTGCGCACTCATCAGGTTCACTTAGGCGAACTCGTCTCTTTGTGGACTCTCGCAGTAAACTCTGGCAGCGCACCGACGCGCTGACAAAGCGGATCACCGAGACCACGTGGAACTATGTGTGTAGTTGGGAGTTGCTTCGCCAGGTGGCGCGACATTCACAGATGTGAACAAAAAAGCTGTCTGCTCTTTCAATAACTCATTCGATTATTTTTATTGATAATCATGACACCCGACTGGTCCTTCACTAACCTTATGCTTCGATATACTGCGCGTCCACTGTTGACTTGATATACAACATCCCTTTTATGAGCTTTCAATTTCTTATTGAACTTTCATAACATTCAAGCCAATATTCCACTCCCATTTGACTAGAGGTGAATCCCAGTGTGCACGTGAAAAAATTTAATGTCACTAGGAGCTAAGCCGTTAAAAAGAGAGAAAATGAGTTTCACGTGGCAATACCAGTCAGCTAAGCTCTTATGAATTCTGAAAGAACAAATAGGCGACCACCCGTTCGCCTGAATTCGCCTTCACGCTGCGAATCGCTAGCTTTTTGGTTGGCCACTTGGTGGCCTCAGCGATCTCCCCGGAAAGGCATGCGCTGGTCCCGGGTGAAATTCCCGGAACAGGACGAATTTTTCGGCAACTAAGAAGCTTTCCTTTCTGAAAAATACGAACAGATCCGTGCCACAAACGAGAGGTTGTCGACTTTCTCCCTCTCTCTCTCTTAATTCTTCCGCCACCGTCTTCGCAAAGCTCATTTTCATTTCTGGAAATTCTTTCCCCAACGTACCTTTACCGAAATATCGCTCCACTCGCTGAAGAAGCATTCCCGAAAAGCACGGTCGCTCAAATTTTTCATTCTTATTTTTCCAATGTGAGTTAGATGGAATAAGGTTTCAACGCCTATTTAACGCACATTAGGCTTTTCCAACTCATGCGACACGTGGCATATCAGTTTCGCCAAAGCCGGCAAAGTGTGCGAAGGACCGCATATATGTACGAAAAAAGAAAAAAACATGTCTTTTGCGCAACACGAGGCTGGGTCGATGACTTTGTCCTTTCGCCTGACACGTGCTGATGGACTGCAGTTACTTTGCTCTCCTCTCTATCTTTCATCTCCCCCGTCCCCCTCCCATGCGCAGGGTAGCAAACCGGCTGCCTATAGGCTGGTTAACCTCCCTGCCGTTCTTTCTCTCCCATTTTTCTTTCCTTGCGAAATGAAAACATAAAACGAGGATGCCTGAAAATCCTTCAAAAGAAAGAGATTAAGTTTCACTTTACAGTCTGCGTTGGTAAGCCACACACAAAGTTATACGATTGCTTACATTTTACATCCTATAAGATAAAAAGCGTAATCCAGCCGTGAAAAGTGATGAAATTGAAAGAGAAAAAAAACAATTGTCAGGCCCGAAGAATACCTTCATTTTAATATTCTACCATATAGCCTACCATGTAGATATCACGCAAGCTCTTATCTCCAAGTCTCGGTGAGTTTAAACACAAAAAAACTTGAACATGACCTCTTGCATGTCGTGCTTCCATGCTTCATGCTTAAAGAGTAAAAAAACGACGAATGATGAAAGCACGTAATGAAAGCCTAAGAGATCTAACTGAGCACCAATAACTAAGCAAAGCGTGCACAAGCTCATATTCAATTCCAGTAAAGTAGAAAGCCAACGCTTAATTCAGCTGTCACTGTTGAAACGAGTGCCATCTAGTGTTTCTCTACGTCGTGTCTATCTAGCCGGATTCACTTTGTTTGTGCTAATGTATTCGTGGAATACGAGAAGTCTGTACCAGCCGGAGCTTTCAGGCTTAAAAAAATTAAACAAAACAGAAAAGGGCGTTAGAAGCGATGCCCTTAACAGCATCAATCAATTAATATTTAACACAGAAGATTCACTGGGTAAAAAGTACCCAGAAAAAAAACATAATTAGGATTTGCACGTTCTTGAGTCGACACGTGTGCAATAAATCAGTGGAATAAAATAGCTATAGAGCCGACCATAAAAAAACAACTGCTCTGAAAGACATGGGCGTCTGATGGAACACGAAATATTTCTTTTAATCAACGCATTTTTCGTGTTTGCTCCAAACTGCATCGGTTGAGAGCACGCATGATCAATATTTTAAAAAAATGAGATAAACATCTTGATAATAAAGAAGAATATTTGTTTTCTTGCGCTGTGACTTGACCATATATATATATCAGGCCGTTTTCTTTTTTTCCTTTTTGATGTTCTCTACAGCTTTGTTGACATAGTTATGCCTGCAGTGGTGGTCATATTCCTTATATACTGCTGCGCAACTGGGGACAACAAAATTTCATAAACTGCTCACTTTGTAATTATCAAAAAAAAGTTACAATACAATACCACGTTTCGCATCTTTCCGCAAAAAAATAATAACAAAGTCATCTTGTTCGCTGTATATAATTCAGCTGAAAGGCTTTCCTGGCACATGGTTGCAAGAAAAATCTATCCTCGGCTCTTCTGACGGGGATAAACAATGCACTCATTTGCATGTCAAACTCGGGCGCTGCTTAGTAACTATGTAAACTCGCGGAACGAAAAAAAACAGAAATAGAGCCCTACGCAACGTTTATACGTTGAATGTATCACCAGAAGGACCCGGGCGATTTGCATCAAGATTCTATACGCTGTGCTACTCCCGTTGTCATAGGAGCCGAGGTAAAAGTATATCTTCAGCGGGACAGCTACTGGACGTCTCCTGTATAAGATTACTAAAGGGGCTTTTAATGCTGGATTCACACTAGCGGATAGAGGAGAAATTTTTCGCAGTGGACGGCGCATCACATGACGCACACGTAGCGGGAACTGCCCATCATCGCCCCGTCCGGCGTACTCCACTCGCGCCACGGATCGAAATGCCTCGAGCACAAAAGTCTTTACCAAGGAGGATTAAAGAAAAATTGCCGGAGTGGAAGTTCCCGCGACGCCTTGCCAGCAGAAGTGAAGCCAGCTCTTGCCACTGCCAAGATGGCGGAAACATGCTCTTTACTGGTAAGGCCCACCTAAAGATCAATAGGCTTTGATATGTTAATGAAAGTGTTACATCATTTATTTATTATTTATTTACAAAATACTGCAGGCCCGTTTAAGGGCCCCAGCAGGAGGGGCAAGATCATAGCATTGCACACAGGTGTAAAACAGCAAGAACAATAAAAAGTTACATCATATACAAGAGATACAAAAAGATATATCATAGGTCATGGTTAAATACACTCAAGTGCCTCTACAGAGCCGGTTAACGATTGAGGTAGGCAGTTCCATTCGTTTAAGGTTCGAGGAAAGAACGAGTATTTGAAAATGTTTGTTCTGGCGAAATACGAAATACGATGTTAATGAATGAGTTTGTCGATGCCGGGTTTGTCTTGTCGTAAGCGGTTTTAGATACAATACATTAGTTATGTATTAAATGATAGTTGTTCCCGACGAAATAACACACAGAAACGAGTATGGGTGACTGAAATTTCCCAAGAACTTTGCCTCTAATTACAGGCTCACTAAGGAAAACTAGTAACACTAAGACGCACTTGTAGCGCTATGTGACCCGAAAAAAATTCCACATTATACTCGGTGCATGGGCGTGCGAAAGCAACGATCCGTTCTCAAGCGCTGACCGGTGACACTTCATCATGCCCCTAGTAAGATGGCCGCCGCAGCCACCATCTTGCTAGAGGCACGGCTTCACTCCTAGGCAATTATTTTCACTCCAGCAATTTTTTTTCAAATCCTCCTTGGTCTTTACAAACAGCCTCTCATCTTGTAATATGGAGTATTCAGGTGCGCGCCGCCTGGCACATACATGAAGGGTCCCTATCTTGGAATACACTCTTGTACCAACTACCTGGTGGTCTAGCAGGAGAAGCGTAACCGCATGATTCGAGATTATGCACGCGGATTCCGTGAGCCGCGCTCCGGCTGTGTGCATGCGATGCCTCCGTGGTTTTCGTCGGATGGAACTGATCACGTTGAAAGTTCGGTCCGCGAAAAAGCGAGATTTTTCTCTCGCTTGTGAGTGCACCTTCAAGGTCCTCCTTGCGATGCACAGCAGCTCCTAGGGAACCATCATCTCGTGCTAGACAATGGTATTCACTCCTATATCACGCGTGTACAACGCATAACTGGTCTCATTCAAGAAGATTACGGTGCACGATACTCCGAAAAAGATTGACAAAGGAATTTGATGCCTCGTCAGAGGCCAGAATTGACCATCGGCCACGTCAGCCTCCCCCAGCTTTTGCGACAACGCGAGTAAAGCAAACAAACAAATCATCTCGTGACGACGTCGTACGGTGGCGCCTAGGTGTCACACACCCTCGAGACACGTGACGTCATTACGAAGTCGCTATTACGTCGGATGATGGCGACGTAATAGCGCCATGATGTGACGTCATGACTACGCCATGATGTGACGTCATAACGACTTCGTAATGAGATCACATGATGGCGTGGTCAAACGGAATCGCCGTTTAGGTCAAAGGTGAACCGATCACGGAGGCCGTGTAAAACAGGGGAAGATGAAGAAAGTTTGCAGTGCCTCCAATCCTGGGGACAGGAAGCTTTAGGGAGACGGCAGGGGAGGAGTAATACATCGATTGAATTTACAATGGGGGGTTCTAACGAGTGGTACCAAGTCTGAAGGCAGTGCAGAACTGGAGGGCATTCTTAATTTATCTTCGGTTTTCTCTCTTTCTCCTCCCATCATTGCTTCTTTTTTTATTTTCCCGGTCTTCTGTTGTCTTTTTCCAAGTGTTTATTTCTTCCTATTCCTCTTTTATACTCATTCGTCCCTCTCATTTCTCTCTATTTGTCGCTTGCTTCCTTTTTTTTTTTTAATTTTACATGTGGTTTTGCCTTCGTTATGCCGAATGGCGACAGCATACGACAGCATATGGTATCCCGGGCCTCTCAAGTTCCACACTTGATATCATCCTCGAAGCACCCGAAGAACAAAATGAAGAAGACTTCTCCATGGCGCTAGCGAGCACTCACTATGCCTCAGATGGCTGTGCTAAAACTAGATCTTGCCTGCATTACGCCAAGCGATGACATCATACGACAGTCTGTGTCTCTATAGTGCCCCGCACTTAAAAAAAGAAGTTGGCCATCCTCATCGAATCATTTTAAGCGAATCCATAAGGCACCCTGTGAGTATTGCATTTTTTATATTTACACGTTTATTCACCCTTCCGCAGTTATATTTCTCAACGTAATTTATATGGCAGCGCTGCTGCTTCTTTCTGGAAGCAACCAGTCAACAATCGGAACGTGTACTTTCTCGGAGCTTCATCATGCACTCTCATACTCCAATATCCTTTGTACTCAATAGTAGTAACCACTTATTTTCCAACGTTATTGCTCAACTTAGAAGAAAGCTATGCCCATCAGGGGTGCAGCTCACAATCTCGTAAATGAAACGAGTCCAGTCTATAGAAATTCGGCCACTGACCTTAGGCGAGCCCTCTTGTACCACGCGCGCCTGGCGACATTGATATATGCTCTCATGTAAGAGTTGTACACTACGCTTTCGTCATAACGGACCTAATTTTCTCTGTCATATAGACGTGATCGAAGGCGCAACTTCTCCGTGCAATTCACATACACGCTGCACGTAAAAGACAGAAAACGGGTGACCTGCAATCATAGACACTCACCCTATCGTTCCGGTTCACGGGCAGCACCTGCAAATGCAAGAAGAAAAAAAAGCGAAAAACGATTACAAGCAGAAAAGCGCCAGCAGGCCGATAGATGGTCGTTGCATAACTCCCCAGAGGTCGCACGCCCCAAGCCAACAAAAGCAACTATACGGCTCTGGTTTCACGTTCGGCGGTAAACACCATTTATCCCATGCCCGGAACAAGAATGCAGGACGTGTGTAGCTATGAGGTTATAAGTTTTCGTGGGCGTCAGATACGTCAATAAGATGGAACACTGGGTGAGTCGATATAGCTTCGTAGTGACTATATAGCGCGACAGACCCGGACGAAACGCAAAGCGGGCGCAACGCAGCGCTATCGACTGAAGGGTATTGGTTAAATAACACACATTCTGGGGTCTCAAGATATCCTGACTTTGTCAAACTTCACTCCGAATGGAAGCATAAACGTACAACCATATGAAAACTCAACAACATCGGAAATTCCGCTAGGATTAGACGTGTCCGATTTTCATAAATAGTTCCAGTTCCAGGCGGAATGTGTGATCACATAGCTACACTCTGAGAAAACAAGAGAACGTGTGAACATTTATTCTTGACAAGCCACGTATGTGACTCTCTTTAAAGAGGCACGTCAACTCGCTTGTTTGTCACATGAGTCTCAGAAGCGAGTATAATTAACACCCAAAAAGATTTGATGTGCCTCTTTAAAGAGAGTCACACACGTGGTAAGCTAGAACTCTCAAAAAGGAGTCAAATGACACTTCTCCCTCCTTAGATTGTGTAAACAAGTTCCTTGTAGGTGGAGTTTCCGGGAGTACGAAGCTTGTGTTTCTCCAGTTTTTTTTGTTTTTTGTTTTGTCTGCAAATGACATTTAGAATAAAATGTCAGAAACACTAAGGATGATGTGTTCACCCCATAGCACTCTTCCGGACTGGTTTCCTAGTTTCAAGACAAGGTGTCCGCTCAACAACCTCAAGATATTCGGTAACAAGCAATACTGCCCACGAGCTGATTCATTAGTATTGGCGCATACTTACCAGAAAGATAGCCCATACTTCCTGAAACTCTGCCGGGAACATGTTAGTTTTATCAGCACAGATATTCTACCCGTACAGAAGCTTTCAGCAAAGCGGCAGCCGAAATGTTTAAAAAATGAACAATCAACATTCACACATGTCCAAAGTTCTGGCTACCAAATTGAGGACCCTGAATTACCAAATGGCCCATAATCGCTCCTATTCCCTTCACATGACCGCTTCAAACTACAACCCATTTTCTCATTCAAAGAGAGGCATGATTTTGACATTGTTAACGCCAAATATGTCGCTGAAAGCTCGTTTGACGAGCTACAGCAAATTTTTTCATAGCATAAGAAAAAATGAAGTAACATCATGACCTGAGATGCATCTTCAGAAAAAGGCGAACATCTTCTTCACATACTTCTTAGAGAAGACCAGGCTGGATAAGCGATTGTGATGCACAGCCAGAGGTTGACATATATGAAATGATGCGTTTGTGCATATACCGAGAGTAGAAATAGAAAAGTATGCGTATGAAAATTTTATGACAGTGTGAACTTCAAGAAAACTGTGCATTGACGTGTTATTTCAACTGTTTTCAGTGTGCTAGTATTATTTTTTGTTGACTGTCCATTTTGGATACCATTCAGTATTACTAATCATTTCGCTTCGTAACTTATCAATGTGGCGTAGCCGTGGTAATATGGACCTCGACCTTTCCACAGAAACACAGATAGAACACAACAGAACACGTAGAAAGGAGGTGATCTGCTTTCGGAGGTATTCCATTGACACATGCGTGCTTTCAACGCCGAGTCTAATCGATCGAGTTTTGGAAGAAAGAATCCTGCACCACCGAATGAATTTAACGCCGCAGAAGAAGGCTGTGAAGGCACCGGCGCTTTCTGCATTCAACCGACCTCTCCAAACGATTATGATTGGAACACCCTGTGTCACGTGTATTTTCTTGTTTATTTATTTTATCTCTCGCTCTATCTTCTTTTCGACTCTTTTCCCCACCCCTGTGCAGGCTAACGAACCGGTTTTTATACCAGGTTAACCCTCCTGTCTATTCTTTTTATTTATTCCTCACTCTCAACGCTGTGAATATCAAATTTTTCCGAAAAGCCAGGGTCATTTCAGTGCCCTGTATAACACGGCCAAACGTGACCAAACCTTTCACTTGACGAACGAAACATATCACCAATAATTCTAGAAACTTAAAATGAGCAGACCACATGAAAAGATATGACGAAGCCCTGATTTAGGCAAACGGATACTAAGGAACAAAAAAGGAACGTTATATTGCATACACAACCAAAACTCACTATACAGCACGAGGCAATACATCAAAGGAAGGAAGGAAGCAGACAAAGGGAGGAGGCCGGGAGGTTAACCGGAAAGACATCCGGTTGGCCGCCCTACATTAAAGGATGAGGGGAGAGGACAGAAAATATGAGAAATAGGAAAGATAAGGAAAAGAAAAGGAACAGACAGACACTAAATTCACTGCAGCATATAGACCTCCACCACATGTAAGAGGCGTTCACAAAAGGGTATTCACTGCCTTGTGCGCTGTCGATGGATGTGGATGGTGCTGTAATAGCGCTTGCACAGAAAGTGACCGATCATCCAGTCGCCGCTTTGCGTTGGCAAGTACTTGTCTCTCTGAGGCAAATCGAGGACAGTGGCACAGCAGGTGTCTGATGTTTTCGTCGGTGCCGCAAACATCGCATGCCGCACTGCCGGTGATTCCGATTAACGTGGTATAAGCTTTCGTGAAGACAACTCTCAGCCAAAGGCGATAGAGAAGCGAAGCTTCACGTCGATGTAGGCCGGAGTTGTAGTGAAGGGTCAAGTTCGTGTAGTCTTGTGCGTCGTATGCTTGGTGTGTTCCACTCAGTCAGTGGGAGACTGCGGGCCAGTTGACGAATCTGCCTCGCCACGTCCGGTCTTGAAAGCAGAATCGGAACCCTGTTTGCTTTTTCGTGTGACTTGCGAGCAGCATGATTTGCAGAATCATTTCCGCTTATACCACAATGCCCAGGTAACCACTGAAAGACGATGTCGTCACCTTTTTGTATGTAAACAGGTGGTGAAGTTTCACGGTTCAACTGGTCGTGGCATCCGCGTCGGAGAACTGACCGCAGGCACTGTCCGGTTTTGAGTCAGAAAACATGGCCCAGCTGATTGGTCTTTTTTCAGAATTGATGAGTTCCAGTGCGCTATGCAGAGCCGCGAGGCAACACAAGGTGTTTACCCAAAGCTGGTAAGTCAAATCCGTTATCAAGTAAGACGATTGAGCTATGGCTTACACAGCCCGGTCCTCTCTATCTCGTGCAGTACTTCTCCGTTGATTCACTTGATGACTTTCATGATGTCTCAAGAGCAGAGCCGTACGATCAAACACCAGACGGCAACCCTAATCACGACAGTGCAGGGCAAGGTGAAAATGCGCGAATCCTTTGAAAGAAGTATGCTCAGTTCAAGCATTCCCTCGCTAGGCCAATATAAATACTTCCATCTTTTCGACCATGCTTACACAGCGTCATTCAGAGTCATTTCAACCACTCGAAATTGCTTTAATCGCACAACATATGAAGTATGACATTGTGGTGTTTTTTTTTTCTCTTTCTCTCTTCATGTTTAAAGAAAAAAAAGATGAAGCATGAAAGCCCGTAATGAAAGCCTAACAGATCTAACTGAGCACTAACTGAGCACTCATAGGAGCGACATAGCATTTGCTGTGTCGCTCCTATGAGTCTATCAAACACTCACCCCAAACAATCTTTATGCCACCTAATGTTTCAACTATGTCATATTGTAACTGCCCACCTGCTTGGACCTAAGGGTCTGCAGTATGTTATAAATAAAAAATAAAAAATTGCCATAACAATAAAATTTGACACATGTACTCAGTATGGAGGCTACTTATTTAGCCGTTTACCGAAGTCTGGTGCTATAACAATTGTTTAATGCTTCGTCTTCCACAGCAAAGAATAATGAATGATTACGCACTGCCGACGTGTCCCACACTGAAACGATGTTTCTGTTCGCGAGCATTGTGTCCACTCATGCGTCGTAGTACTCTGACGAAGCCGTCGTCTCGAGGACCGAAGCACTGCCTTCTCTGTTAAGCCTATTCGTATTTGCTTCCTGCTGAGTGGGTCATTGTTCTATCATCATCAAAATAGGCACGCTGAAGAAACAGGGGTGCTCGCCTCTTTAAATATGGCAGACGCGAAAGCGGATCGACAGCCGTGTGTGCTCTGCCGGACACATTATAACAGTCTTTCGTACAAGATTTTTTATTTCTCTTTTATTCACCATCTATTCATTTTAATCCGCGCTATCGACCGATAACATCTGCTTTCCGATACTTTGAGCTGGGCGCTGAAAGCGAACTCGAAACTGGTTCGCCGACGCCGTCTTCTGTAAAAGTGTAGATTGTAACTTCGCGTACAAATAGTTAGGACAAACAAACGCAAAAGCTGTACTTGCGTTAAATGAGAGCGAAACACTTTTGAGCATTAGGAGCACCAGCTGTTCAGCGGCCACGAAACGCCTTCTCATCTTTTACAGCTTGAAGACAAACGAGAAAGAAGACGACAAATGTTTTCAGATAATCCCCGCTTTCTGAAAACAAGAAAAAAGGACACGCTGTCGTACGGCGATAAAATGATAATTGCGGCCGGCACAAGCTGAGAGCAGCGGAGCGTCTCAGAACTTATATACACTTGTTATACTTGCGCCTCGAAAGAATGAGAAAGAATTGAAATAAGTCTTTTTTTCATCGTGAAGCTTCAGCGAAGCCCAGATGAACAGCAGAAGTGAAAAGAAACGTCAGATCTCAAAGTGTAATGTGTTTAACAAAAATGGAAAATAAAAAAAGTGTCCTAATAATCTGAAAATAAATTAACGACCTTGGAAAGAAAAAACAGAACTTTCTTCGCTTTCTCAATTTCCCGGGCGACCCATTTCTTTAACTCGCCGCTTACTGCACACGAGCGAGAGCATTTAAGGCAAACACAGCGCACAGCTGCTTTACATAGAGAAGGATTCATCTTCCTTCCGGACGCTTTTATCAGTAAACTCTGCACTGGCTACGAGCGTTATCCATAAATGAATGTACACAGCACGAGTTCATCGTTCTGGCTTAACTGAAGCGAATTTCGTTGCTGCCATTAATTCAATTTTCTGCAAGTAGCGTTGGGCTCCCCAGAATTTAGACCTAATGAGCCCGTAATAAGGCAATAGTGAGAAGGAGAGAGAAAATAAAAAAAGGGTAATAAAAAAGCGAAGGGAAATATTTATACAAAACTTCCAGGCTCAGTGTCCCACCGCATGTGCGAAGTAACCTTTAAAATCCTCACAAAAGATAAGTCAGCCGTCGTTTTAGGGGGCGTTAATGACAGAGCGAAGAGTTTTAGTTGTTTTTTTTTCGCTGCGCAACTTTTTAAAGGGTGTTGTTGTGTGTCACATCCGCTTGGGTCTTTAGCGGTACGCATAGGAAGCTGCGAGCAAAGACCACCAAGAGATTCACGGTCGTTTAAAATGAAGAGAAGTGAAAATATCAAAAAAAGTTTTTGAGTAGAAAACGACACATTTTAGTGAGAAGGAAAATTCCGCAGCCCGAACAAAGACGAACAGAGACACATGAAAATAGGACCAGCGCTCTTTCGTCTTTTCATTCTTGTTTGTTTCGACCTGAAAATTTTTCAGATTTCTTTCATTATGAGCCTGATATCAAATCGCAATATGATTCAGCAAATAAACGCAGCTTTCTTGGTAACCCCCTTTTTAGCCTACAGTTTGGAAGACGGCAGCTCAATTATGAAACAGAAAATAGAATCAAAGTCAAGGCGGCTTTGAAAGTATAGACGGTATTAGAATTGTAAAGATAAAAACTTATTAGATGCACGAGCGGACAAACCTATATGTTTACTTTTTATTAAACATGCATTCTCTGTTACTCACGCATGAAATGCGAATACTACCACCCGCATTCATTAAGAGTCTGACATCACCAGCGTACTGGTTTCTGGCGCGTAGATAAATTAATCAATCCTCGCAGTACTGTGCCTACCTTCCAAAACTAACCGTTTCCGCCTAACCAGCTGCCGGCCAGACATTTGTTATACGAAGCTTTCTCGGCGTATTAACGCCTGCAGTATTCTGTTGTTGCAGTAGTAGCGTCGAGAAGCGTCGGCTCTCATTTTCCTGTCTTCCATTTCACACTTCCTATCAACGCCCGCCCGAATTTCAGATGGCGTGACTGTGTAAACGACGAAGCCCAGCAAGACGCTCTCTCTATAGAAGGTGGTAACAGAAGCCAACGTTTCTCATGAGGCAGATGGTTCCTTCGAGAATGAATCGAGCACGGTTTCTCGCTCACACCGTTCAATTCTATCCATCAGGCACGCAAGTTCTTTCTCTTCATTTCCCAAAGGACGGCTCCGCACTCTCCCGAATGAACACTCGATTAGCGCCGAGCCAGATAAATAAAAGCTACTTGTTAAAACCAAATGAAAAGAATGAACCCACCAGCAGCACTTCGCCTCATACTGCGCGTGAAATAATAAATGCCGCGAAAAATTGATATCAGGAATCGTAGGAATGGGGTTCCGTCGATGCAGTTTCGGAGGACTGCTGTTTGGATAACGATTCATTCCTGCCCGCTTCTCAAGGAACTCTCTGCATCACTGTGCGTAACGCGGAATAGCGGGCGTTCTTCGCTATGTTCTTGCGTTCTCAGTAATGTT
Organism: Rhipicephalus microplus; assembly: GCF_043290135.1. NCBI lineage: Eukaryota > Metazoa > Arthropoda > Arachnida > Ixodida > Ixodidae > Rhipicephalus > Rhipicephalus microplus. The sequence goes on from NC_134703.1 coordinate 28,974,600, forward strand.
GCGAACACGAGCACGGATGCTCCTTTGATTCTCGTCGCGTAATTTTAGCTCTACAAGTTGCGTAATGGGCCGAAGCCGTTCGTTTCCTCTTTATTTCAACTATTAAATCAGACAATTAAAAACACACACACAAAAAACATCGAGACTGATAGCCCCACAAAATCGGTGTTGTTTTGAGTCCCCGCTCTAGAGCTGCTCATTTTCTACGTTCTTTCTTTACAGTGAAATGCAGACTGTACAAAGGCCTAACACAAGCGTCATCAGTAGCCGTTATAAAATTCACAATGTCACTAAAATTCACCAGTGGACCAAAGCTAGAAAGTTTCATGGCCTTTGAATGTAATTTCTAAAAAGACAATTGTCATAGAATGCACTTATTTCCTATTCGGCATGCATTCTTACGGCGCGTTGTATCAGGCTCATTGGACGCTGATGACGATTTAAATCTTAACAGCGCTGCAGTGATTTCACGGTGAAAAGTAAAACTCTTACGAGAAGCGCAACACTTCCGGGGGGGGGGGGGGGGATGAAAACATCTAAGAGGAAGGCTGCTTTTAGAACGCTTTTGTCTGGGCTAAGAAACCCCCCGAGAACACTAAAGCGCACATTAAACATTATCAATCTTATCGTCACATTATGGAAGCTCAAAAGCGAATTCCCCAAGCCTTTTGGCTTTTTAGTGATCTTTTCGATTGGCCAGTGGCCGATGGCGTGTTTAGGGTGGCTGGAGTTTTCGTTAGCACACAAATGTACGTAAAAGCTATTAGAAACGCTGAATCAGGCACCATAGGTTTTTCATTATGGTGTTTAATATATGTTGGCACTTTTGTGTAGCGCCATCATCTCCTTTTTGACAGATATAGTATAGGTGAAATATTATTATCATTTATTATTATTTGGTTTGAGTACATAGAGAACCCGAAGACAGAGGAAATAGGGAGAGAACAGGCTGACAAATGCCACCTATAGGGGCACGACGCCTGTCTGCTTCTTCGGGAAGACAACAACAAAAAAAAATACAGGCAAAAGCAGCCAGGCAATATTTATGTAACACATAACACTGCCGTTATAGCTTAAAATGCAGTCACGCGAACACCATATGCACATGTGAATAACACGCAGCACAACGTCAGATGACATACCGGCACTCAAATAGGCACCGTCAAGTCACAGGGACGCACAGTAAGTTCTCATATGAAGCGACACATAACGCGACATGATCAGGTCAAATTATGATCATCAAATGAGCCTATGAATGTTTTCTTTCTTTATTTCCAAGAATGCCACTCTCTTCTAGGAGTGACTAGAAGTGCGCGTTATTGCAAGGCGTGTGTTGGCCATTGAAAAAGCGTATTTCGGAGGCTGAAGGGTCTATGGTGTAGGGCCATTAAGTCTAGTATTAGTTCCAGTCTTTCGTCCTGATGTCATTGGCATGCTAATTAATATTTTGTGCACTTTTCTTAGGCCCGAGTTCAGCGCACCAAGAAAGCTGTGAGATAGCAATGGCGAGAAGTTTTTATTGGCATTAGAGAACGAGAAGAAAAGCCTCACGTGAAGGAATGATAAAACAAAAAGCATGGTCGCATAGCTTTCATATAGCGTAGCACGTACACGTATTCTGAACTATGCCATCAAGCGAATCATATGATTTTCGCTTTTTATTTTGAGCAGCGTACAAGCTAACACCAGCAAATTATAAAATGTTGTATAAATACGCGTCTATAACCTTGAAATTCGTATTCTGAAGAAAAGGGCTACGCGAAAATTCAAATGGAAGCGAGCAGGTCGTCATACACACAAGCACGCACAAAAAAAGGAAGGTTGAGATCAAACGTTTGAAAATTCTTCAAAGGACTGTGCACCTTTTATCCGATGCGGACGCTGATCACTGAGCCAACAAAGAACGAATTACAAAAAAAAAATAGAAGGCTTGCGGTCACATACTCCACAATGTAGAAACGCAGCTCTCTTTATAAAACCAGGATGCTTGCGTATGCACATGTTCACTCGCACCCCATAGCTTACCAGTTAGCTTTTTATCTACTTAGCGACCACGTCAGGCCCGTATACAATGGGAAAAACACAAGGAAGATGAACATGAACCACACAAAAAGTAAAGGGAACACGTTCCCGTATGTAGGGTATGGGGATGCTGAATGTGGAATTAGAAATAAAAAGCTAAGCGGGTCTATAGATGCAGATAAACTCACTTTAGTACCATTCGCACAATGATACTATTACACGTACAAGAATAATAAACAGGGGAAACCACAGTAAAGGAGTGTACAAGCCAACCAAATTGACATTTCGCAACGCATTTTCAGCGGATGGGACTAAAATTACTGCGGCGCAGTTTCGCGTCCGTCTTCTCAACGCCACTAGCAACCATGCATTGCGGAGAAACTGACCATCCGGCCAATTTTTGGTATTTCTTGACAAGCCGTGTATGTCGATCGACGACAAACATAGTGTGACTTCGCCGCGTAAACTCTGACTGCTATAGTCAGACAAACGTGCAACTCCGTTACCTAAAGATATGTCACACTATTGTGAATGTTATTATAAATGCAACGTTATCATGAACAGCACGGGACCTCTGTCTGGCGGAACACCACGAAGTCGAACTCTACTTGTCACGGCACCGTGACACCACTTCACCTTTCCCACTTCCCTGTCCTCATCGCTGTTTCACGGTGGCACATATTTACACCACAGATATATCATCCCATGCTCATGTAATCATCCCCTCTTCCGAAAAAAAAAATGCCGCCATATCCACGAAGTGAATTATGATGTGTGGGCGAAGCTCCGGATGTAAACCTGGTAAACCATGAATACTTCGTACATTTTGCCCACTCGATTTTATTACAACGTTCCCTCCAGTGTACATCACCGCACTAAATCTAACGATTGCCTTCCACCAATGACACACGGCACATGTGACATCATTCATATTTTATAACATCTTGCATCTTTCATCATCAACTACAAGTACCGCCGTCTAGTTTATAACATCTTGCATCTTTTCATCATCAGCTACAAGTACCGCCATCTAGTGATCACTGCATTAACTAAACAAAAGGTGGCTACATACAGGGGACGCACAGTCCATGCCTTAAGAAGCTTCACCCCAAAAAAGGGGGACATTGTTCCGGTGCTCAAAATGTGATGACAACAGAAACTAATCATGCGCGCCTGCATGTACGCACGCACACGCACGCATGCAAACGTTGCAACAGTGTCGATATGAATGAATAGTCAATGCAGCGTAGGCGAATAGTCAACGGGAGTTCTGCGGCTTCATCCTAGATACATGAACAATGTCTGGCTGCTCTAAACGACGTGATCGCCACGTCATATCTTCAAGCAAGATTTTGTAGTTGGCATCGTTGATGCGACGTAGAACTCTATTAGACCAAAGAAATGAGTAACGTTTAGGACCAAAGTAACGCGTAACTCCCTGTGGTCATTTTCGTGAACGGCGATCCGTGGCCACACTGCTGTAGGTCATCAGGTTGAAACGACCTCGCGATGACGAGAATTGTACTGTGAGTCGATGCGTTGCTGGGTTTGGATTTGCTCGAGTGCAAGAAAGGAAGGAAGGAAGGAAAATAGAGGGAAAAGAGAAGGCAGGGAGGTTAACCAGCCTATAGGCAGCCGGTTTGCTACCCTGCGCATGGGAGAGGGAATGGGGGAAATGAAAGAGAGCAGAGAGGGAAGAGAGAAACAGCACATTCGGCAGCACACGCGCGCACACTCATAGTCCAGTCTTGTCTTTCGCGGTGTGTGACATTGCTGTTACAGTCACTTGTTCAAGTCGGTGTCGCGTAGGAATTTCAACAGAGCTTTCGTCGCCTTCTATTGCAATGTCTTCTCTCGGGCAGTTGACAGAATAGTGTCCACAGACATTTGGCTGTTGTCGATGCGCGCAAAAGCGGACGCCAGTGACTGTCTCTGGATTTCATACAACGGACAGTCACACAGGATGTGGTGTAGCATCTCTTCGTAATGACAGGCATCGCAGAGAGCGTTGTCGGCCATTCCTATGACAAAGGAATAAGATTTTGTAAATGCCACTAAAAGCCATAAGCGATGAAGTAGGGTGGCTTCTCTTCGGTCGAGTCCAGTGGGCATGTGGAGAGCCATCAAAGAGGACAGGTGGTGTTGACGTTTCGTATCGATGTTTGGTGGGCTCAATAGTGAAAACGTGATTTCACGCGCAAGTCGTCGAAGATTACTGGCAGAATCGGTCCGCGAAAGTGGTATGGCTTCTTATCGTGTTCCTTCAAGAGCTGCCCGCGCGGCAGTATCGGCATGTTCGTTCCCTATGATGCCGCAGTGACTTGGCAGCCATTGAAGCGTCACATGATGCCCTTTCTCGTGTGAAGTGAGGAGAAGGCATCGAATTTTGAAAACAAGCTGTTCGTATGGCCCGCGACGCAGTGCTGAGAGCACAGATTGTAGGGCAGCCCTTGAGTCGCTGAAAATCGACCATTGTTGCGGTGGTTCCCGATTGACCACACAAAGTGTAGCGCGCAAAGCAGCTAGTTCCGCTGCTGTAGATGCCGTAGATGCTCGAGTGCAAGCTTGTCAACTGCGTCTGTGAGCTGGATACAGTTGTTCGCATCGGTGGTAAAGTCACGCCAGTCGGGTAAGAGCATGGCATCTAGCATCGCAGTAGCTTCTCGGCCGTGAAGCAAACGGAAAGGGGTGAACCCTGTAGTATCCTCTATCGAAGTGTTATAAGCGAACGTAACTTGCGGCAGGGCTTTATCCCAGCTTTGGTGGTCTCGGTCAAAGAACCTAGATTGCATGTCAGCGAGTGTCTTCTTTAATTTTTTCGTAAAACCATGAGTTCGTGCATGGTATTTCCAATGCGCGTTTCCACTTAACGTCATGACGCCTTTCATGATTTGGGCTGTGAAAGCTGTTCCGTTCGTTATTGATGACAACTGCTAAAGCTTCATGGCGGAGGACGATGTTGTTCACGAAAAAGTGCCCACTGTCATTGGCGGCGCTTTGTCTTCTGTATGTCTTCTGTTTTATAGTGCCTCGTCAAACAGTCGGTAGTGACTACGGTCCAGCGGTTGCCGTAACGATATTTCGGGAAAGGCCCGAGCAAGTCCATACCAATTTCTCCGGACGGTTGTGATGGCGGCGCAACAGGCTTCAGAAAACCAGCAGGTCGCATGGGCGGGACTTTACGACACTGCCAATTGTTACACGTGTTTACGTAGTGCTTGGCGTTGTACTGCGGGCTTTTGCCAGCGCAGCATAACGGTGACGAATACAGGCAGGGGTACGCACGAATCCCAAGAGGCCGGAGGAAGGCTCAGTGGCAATGTATACAGTAACATTACTTGCGACGAAACGTGGTCACTCTCCCTCATACAACTAGAAGAAGGAGTACTTGCCTCCGTGCAGAAGAGGGCTTCTGAAATACTTCCTACTCGGATGACCCGCTTGTAAGCTTTCGTTGCCGCCCTCTACTGCGGTATTTGGCTGAGAAGTTCATAGCAGTCCGCAAGATGCATTTTTTCTCAAGCCATATAGGCTAGTTCACAACGCGTTTAGCCTAACCTTGGAAAAAAACAAAAAAAAACTTTGAACAATATTAGTTATAAGAGAACCGATGCTTTGAAGCAGGACCGTCTTCTTCTTCGGTGTTTAGAAGGCCCCAGATGTCGGGTGTTCTCACCCTTTCTCAACACTGAAGATGTCAGCCAGGCTTCGAAACGTCGGGTTGCTTAAAATAAAATTTTGGATGGAGTTTTCTTTTTTTTCTTTGGTTTTCCATTACAACCTGCACGACTTCTACCGATTGTTCACCTTTGACCCTTCAAATGCTGCACGAATTGAAACGAAAAGTAAAGAAGAAAGAAAAGTGACAAGAGGCCTCAAGATATCTTAGCGTAAGTAGCACAGATACGCGCTGATTAGTGAAATGTGCAGGGCAGCGAAGATGGCGTTTTGCAGTTGCATTGACAGAGTTCGCTGAGGGCAGCGGGGTGGCACCACTGTTCAGCACTATGTGAGCGTATGTGACGCGCGAAGTTTTTTTTTTTTTTTTTTGAGGAAAGGTTTAAGAGTCGGAATGACGCAAAAATGGGGATAATTAAAGTGTGGAGGAAAAACTCATTAATCACTGCGACCATACATAGGAAAAAGAAAGCACTCGGCTCGATCAGCCTGTCTTTCTGTCGGGGCAAAATTCAATTTATTGCTTGTTTCCTTTCTCATTTTTTTAGTTTCTGCGCCTTCTTCAATTTTCTTCAATTTCTTGAATACTTCTTCTATACTTCTTCAATTTTCGTTTTCTGTTGCTGCTGTTGTATTTTTATCGTTCCTCAGAACTAGTGACCTGTCTTTGAGACACATGAGAGAAACTAAGTGAAATAAATTGTAATAGAAACTGAGCAAAAACTGTGTTGGTCGAAAGTATGACTCTCCTGCAACATTCTACTAAAGCCAAAATAACGTTAGCATGCCGCGAATTCGCACAACATGCACATGTGACAGGTGTCGGCTGGTTACTTCGCAAAAAAAACACACACACACAACGCCACCGATGCGTCAAGCGCCCCGTTTCAGTTCGTGATGACTCCTTCCATGACAGCGGCTCCCTTGATGCCGCTAGTTTCTGTGCGCTGTAACGTGATCATCGCGCCGAGTGCATCACGTCATCCAGCCAGACGAGCTAGCTGTGATGAGAAGTCGGTGGCAAACACTTGCGGAGTCAACCGGAAGATAACGAACGCGACAGGAGCCGTTTCTAATTGCGTCGCATATCCCTCGGGCTGACGCGAGAAAATAAGATGTAATATGCAGGAGCAGCGGCGCACCATCCACTAGGAACGTCGCTACTCCCAGTTTCATTATTTCGCTTGGCAAAACACGCCGCCCGCGAAGGTGTGTACCAAGGACATTGGTTTAGGCATTAGCATATCAGTAGGCACGGGTCTCCTTGCTGCGAACACAAGTAGCGCAGGGTACTTATCAAGACAATGCGCCAGACTATAAGGCGTCGTTCTAGGATGAACAGTCCACAGATCATAGAAGAAACTGTAACGCTGCCTGACTATGATCATATAAGGTAAATAGCGTACGTAATATAGACAATCGAAGAAGAAACTTCTAGAATTTATTTTGCCAACTCTTAAAATGTAAGCGCTGCGTCTTGGTTTGTGCTCTTTAGGGGGATATATGTAATTCTAGAGTTCAAAATGACGAGAAACGCCTGCTTGCACTCTTTGTAGTGCACAACATCACCTACAAGACCCGCCATGGTGATCCATAGCGGCTGTGTTGCTCGACTGCTGGCCCTAAGGTCGCGAGATCGAATCCCGCAGCGGCCTCATTTGGATGAAAGTGGAATGCCTGAGGCCAGTGTACTTAAGGTACACGTTAAAGAACACCACTTGGTCGAAATTTCCGGAGCGCACCAACATGGCGTCCCTCATAATCATATCACGGTTTCGGAACCTAAAAGTACAAATTTATTATTAATATACGTCGCCTACAAGCGTTTAACCGAGGGGACGAATTAACAAACCTTCCCTTTCACAAGAGCTGTTTGCTATTGTCCAGGTGTGTTATGATATGTCCAGAGATAAGATTGGCTGGAAACGTCTCTTGCAAACATTAGTAGTTTAAGAGAGACGTGAATACAAGCCGGAATCAATGCTTATTTTGATTCAACAGGTTCGATAACAAAAATAAGAGAGAGAGGAAAAATAAGCAAACTGAGCAAGCAACAAAGAAGAAAGGTGGCACTCTCGTGAAAGCAAAACGAAACAAAGTGCTCAAATAGTGTCGTCTGGAAAAACTTCACTCAACCGCCATGAACCATCGGTGAAACGACCCGAAGGACGACGAAGGTGAAATGAAAGGCGAGGATGGAGATGGGAAATGCTGAGCAATGTCTTTAAAATACAAAACGAGCAAAGTAGTACACGTCACGCCACGTTGTCATTAAGGGCAAGGAAGAATAACTGAAGGAGAAAGTTAAACAGCTTCAAAAATCCAAGAGTACAGGAGCGCCAGTCTTCTGACAGAGGACACTGAAGAAGCAGCTCGACAGTCTCGTGACATTTTAAGACGTTTCATCTCTGCTGACGGCGTTCCCGGTGGCTCCTTAAAAACTCCTGGTCTTTTTCTTCCTTTAGCTAAGAGATGCGAATGCTGAGACGTACGTTGTTAAGAACGGTGTTGGTAACGTCCCTCAAACGATCGTATAACAGCAAAAAGTTCGCGCGCGCGTATGTGTTTGGCAGAGAGGGTAATGTGAAGCTTACAAGCCCATGAAGCTTGCAGCCCGTGTTGCCTAACCGACGCACGCAGCCTCTCAGGCCGTTGTCATCCCGTGATATCGTAGAACCCCGCAGCCGCTTCTATACGAAGTGCCCACCGAATAGCGGTTCTCGGAGCACGGCGAACGCATTATCCCGCACCGCGCATGTATGATATGCAGTCTTTTTCTTTTTTAGCAGCCCAGCGATGCGCTGAAGTGAGGCAGTATGGAAATTAGCCGCTGGAGGGTGTCGGCGTCACTGCACGCCCAGCTGCACTATGAAAAGAACGCAGACTTCGTTGGCTTATCCTCCACACAGCTCGTACGCTTTCGTGACTTCGCGACGCTGCCACGGGATAAAGGCCGGAAAGGGGCGGTTTTTGCTACAGTGTGCAGGGTATGCCAGAAAACGGCCACGGGAAGAAATAAGTCCTCTTTTCCGCCATCTTGCTACTTTTATTGCGATAGCAGTTATATGGACACTCTCGATTGTTGGATTTTGCCGCCGGCGTCGGCGTCACTCGCCGTATATGTATACGTATCTATATATATGAAAACGCAAGAAAAAAAAATCCAGAAAAAGACTCCGGCGCGCGGAATCGAGCGTGGGACCCTCGCGTAGTGAATGCGAGGCATTAACCACTAAGCCACCGAAGGGCACCTTCTCCAACGTTCAAAAGGCAAGCTATTTATATCTAACACTTACCGCTATTGGCGGGCATCTCGGGGGAAACTATCGTGTTTTCATCATTATCAGCAAGACGGCCTACACCATAGTTGCAGCAGATGGAAAGTAGCGGCAGCCCCAGCAGCAACAACAGTCACTGAAATATTTTTATCAATGGCCTTCAAGATTGTAGGCGTGCTTGATTCAACTGGGCCCCACTAGACGGTACGATTTGTCCAGTCCAATCAGGCGAAAATTTAATTTTTTTTTTAACCATTTGTGCCATTCCCCATAGTAACGTCCGGCGTTTTTTTTTTTTTTTTTGCGTGAATAGACCAGAAACAAACAAGCAGCATTTTATTACGTTTCTTGATGCATGGATTGTTCTTCATTTAGTGCAGATAAACCGATTACTAGTGAATATTGCTAGGTGGTTTGTCTGACGTCATCAGAATCATTTTGCGAACTTCCTACTGTGGCGCATTCGTTCTCGTGCATTTACCTTATTTTCTTAATAATATTGTAGTTTTAGACGTTGTCACGCATTGAGCTTCCGTTCTGACGTCAATTGTTATTTGACTTCAGTGACCTTTTAAGTTCGTAGTCACTAAGGAATACGAGAACTACCATTTATAGCTTTGAAGAATGGGAAAGCGCCTCCTTCAGGAAAAGGGCAAGTTTCAAGTTTTTGCTAGGATTGGCAATAAAGTACGAGTAATAATGTAGAGATAATAGCGCCGTTACCAAGAACAATTGCCTTTGTACATGTATGTCATGAAACATCTCTCCGAACAACTTCCAACTTCCTCACAAGTAATGCTGTCAGTGCTCAGTCGGAAACTATAATAACAGCACACTATATATATATATATATATATATATATATATATATATATATATATATATATATATATATATATATATATATTACACTCGTCGACAGTAGATTTAAATGCATATAATGGTGACGACACACGTGAACAAGTGAAAAATTTTCTCGCCTCTTTTCAGAATGAACGAACGAATGAATGAATGAATGAATGAATGAATGAATGAATGAATGAATCGGAAAACACATCACTGCACTGATCAGCTAGCACATATTCTACCTGATGAAGCTTTTCTGTTTACGTCTCCATTGCGGTGCCAGATAAAATTAAAGTAAAAATAAAATCAAGACAAATAAATAACAGGGAAAACATTTCTGGCTTAATAGACTTAAAGGATGAGATGCATGCAGTAATATGAATGATGGAGACATCCCAACATGCAGAGTCAACGGAAAGTTATAAAATATTAGCACCGAAACATAACTGTCAGCACATAACCTTTTAACTGTCGATCAAGTTCTCAAAGATACCTTATTTGATCTGACAAACATGACCAGCAAAAACGCAACTGCGACGTTGACGGTGATGGACAAAAAGAGCGAACTAAAACAACAAGCACGCGAAAAAGAAAGGTGACTTTAGAACTGACCTAATGTAATGCAGATGTTGAATTATCTTGCTGTACAATCTCACCATGTTGTCTCACCGACCTCGAAAATACGCTGAAACCAAGATACACATGGCGGAGCAGCTCTAAGTGTCGGTAGACGTCCACAATCGCTGTGCATACCTGAGTATAAAGCGACTATTTAAAAAGCAGTATTTCTCATTACGAAAGCAAGATGCATTCTTTTTTCAAGGCACGAGCGTTCGCTCGATATTTATGCAAGAACACGGTGGCGAACGCAATAAGAAGGGACAGTGAGAAACAAGCAGAAAAGCAAATCGCCACTCAAGATAATCACGGCACGAGTGCTTGACAAGCCCGCGAAGACATTAGGCAATAACGCCGCGGCTTCTAGGCGGTTGGCAGCCTCGCGATACTCCGGTGCGGAATCTCATGCCTATAAAGGCGGCTATATAGGCTACCTTCGCTTTTCTTTTGCACCGCTTTTTTACCGAGGTACACCGATGCGCATGACGCAAGATTGGTGCAGCACTGCACGGCTTCGGTGCGGGCTAACGTCGGCCAGACCCGCGTACCCACGGTATGAGAGCCAACAGGAAGCCTTCGAATAGCGTACGCAGAGCTTAGTGCTAGCGTTCGTCGCCACTGCGCATGCGTCATACGTTATCCTGCCGGGTGCGCACGTTACACGTAAAAAAAAAAACAGCGTGTAAACGCGCCCAATATCATGAGTTGCTCGTCGCCAAAGCGACGATATAGCAAAGCACGGTGGGTGGATCCGACATGCAGAAAACAGTGAGTGACGTCCTCACTAGTATATCCGAAACCGATTCCATGTTTGCTGGTGTTGCAGCATAGGTTTGCGGCTCCTTCAAAAGGTGGTCCCCGTGTTGCATTTCATATTGAGGGCCACTGCACGGCCAAACAATCAACGCCAACGCTACGAACACTTTTATAGAACCTTCTCATACGAAGGCTCTCGAGGCTCATGAGCTGGTGGCAAACACATCAGTCAGAATGCGTAAACTGACCTAATCGGAGGCTGCACTTACAGAGCTTTTCGTCCATGCCATTTCTGATTGGCAGGCAGCTTTTGCTTGGATGGCACGTCAATTAGATACAATTCGCTCGTTGAAAAGGCCTTTGAGAATACAGAAACTTGTCGGTAAGACGAGAGCCGGTAAGAGGAGCTCCTGTATCACCCCATTATTATACGAATGTTAGTCGACAGGCTTGCGGTGTTCAAAAGTGACAAACAGAGAGTTATACGTGATATATACGTACAATCTTGGTCCCATCTCTTTTCGCGCTTTCTTCTCACTTTTCTTCTCCCCACTTCATAGTATACCATTCAGTCCTGTACCAACCTTAAACATGAGCCTTCGTAACCAGCTCGATGGAAGTCGCATACATGTGGTCGCCGGAACCTCACGTTGGTTCAATGCTCATGTTTCCCTTTCGCGGATTTCCTTCCTTCCTTCCCTGCGACAGGGGGTCATGAATGCAGTAACCCGTATTGCCTGTACAACATAGCGTTACCTTATGTCTTCCTAACGATCACCACTTCCCCTTTTCGACAGTTTGCATAGCTGAGTGGAGTGGAACTTTTCATCCTTTTTTTTTAATTATTCATCTACCCGGCGACGCCAAACCACTGCAATAAGAGCCAACTTTCAATTCCACACTATGGTTGAAGCGTCACGCACATAAATCTTAGTTTTTATTCTCTTACCTATGGTTTGGTTCAGCGATGCAGCGAAGCAGCTTGTGTGTGTGTGCGCGCGCGTGTGGGTGATGTGGACGTGTATGTGTGCGCGTGTGTATGAGTGTATATGCAGGCGTGCATGTGCGTTGGTGCGCACGTGTGTGGATGCGGGATGGATGCATATGAGTGCGCGTGATTATGAGTGTATGTGTGCGTGCACGCGCCTGTGTGCGCGTGTGTATGTGCGTGCGCGCGTGTGCATGCCTTACTGCCTTCCTGTCTGCGTGCGCGCGCACGCACGCCTGAAGCGGCGTGGATCAGGCTGTGCTCGAAGCCATCGACCACAGGCTGCACGGAATTAGGCTTCCTCTGCCAAGAGCAGCGTTGGCTACGGTGCTCCGCCGGGTAAACACACCGCGCGGCGGGCTCGGCAGGGGCTCCTCTGTTTGTTTACCGAAGGAGTGGCAGGAGGTGGAGACAAAAAAGAGCGGGAAGGTTTACGACCGCGCAGGGGCAAATTTAAACTCGTAAAAATGGCGTACGCGGCTGCGCTAATAAAGCACCAGATCATCAGCACTCGGGTGGAAACAAAATTGGGACAACACAAGCTGAAATCAGCACGCGCGGAAGGGGGCGAAGAATGAAGGGAAATAACAAGCTTGCACTAACGAAATTATCCCCAGAAAGCGCTGGCGTTTGAAGCTACTTAGTGTTCCTGTATATGCTACCCCAGGTACTCATTCATGACTTCTTTGCGCAAACACGTACATGGACACAAGGAAAAGAGGCAAACAACACGGGCGCAAACTCACAACTGGTTTATTTTGAACAACGAACTGTACTTATATCTTCACGTAGCCCACACGCCCCCCCATCGGTGGATCCAGGAACAAACGAGATAACCTAAAGAAAGCTTATTCAGCGCTACGTCATGATAAGAACCACAAAACAACAAAAAATTGAAGAGTTCAGGCATCTGCAGATTTTTTCGTTTTTTTTTTTGTCGTTTTGTAGTTCTTATCATGACGTGCGCTGAATAAGCTTTCTTTAGGTTATCTCGTTTGTTCCTGGATCCACCGATGGGGGGGCGTGTGGGCTACGTGGAGATATAAGTACAGTTCGTTGTTAAAAATAAACCAGTTGTGAGTTTGCGCCCGTGTTGTTTGCCTCTTTTCCTTGTGTCCGTGTACGTGTTTGCGCAAAGAAGTCATGAGTGAGTACCAACTCGCCCAACTTTCAGTACTGTTGTTACCCCAGGTAGCTGAGTTGCGCATGCCTTTTCTTGCCGCCACTCGCGCTGCTGTCCGGCGAGCGTCGTCATGTGGTGCATAATGACGTCAAACGTTCGATATCTTTGTGGCAAAGCCAGCTTTACAAGCACGACGGCGCGACTCCCACGTCAACTTGTTCACGCCAGTCTCATCAGCATTCCCTTTTCAAACAGTGAATCAGTAGTGCATGATGGTTTATTACAAATGTAAACTTGTTAGTGGTCACTAGCGCTACCGTACCCACCTAAATTACCAGCGATATCCCTTAATTCTCACGCGGTTCGCCTAATTTTCATATTGTTGCTGAACAATCAAATATTAATAGTGCTCCCCATAACTGACGCTGCACGGAAAATCCGCATGCTTGCTCGCGAACGCACCACGTTTCAATTTTACGAGCAGCACTGATTATTGATTGATTGATTGATATGTGGGGTTTAACGTCCCAAAACCACCATATGATTATGAGAGACGCCGTAGTGGAGGGCTCCGGAAATTTCGACCACCTGGGGTTCTTTAACGTGCACCCAAATCTGAGCACACGGGCTTACAACATTTTGCGTCTCCATCAGAAATGCAGCCGCCGAAGCTGGGATTGGATCCTACGACGTGCGGGTCAGCAGCCGAGCACTTTAGCCACTATAGACCACCACGGCGGTGCTGACGAGCAGCATTTCAAACACGCACGATTATATACCCAACACCCTATTCTCCGTCTTAAAATTCCTTCACGACTTCACCAGGGGCACGCCAGCTTACTGTGCAAGCAATGGTTGGGAGTCGCATTTACCAATGCGCACGTGTTACGCATAGCAATGGCTGACACCACTGCCCGTGACCATTGCGGTAGTGAAGAAACAACTCGGCACATCCTGTGCGAATTCCCGCAGTACTGCTCGCCGAGACAGTCGCTCGGCAATGCACTTGATCAATTGGACGGCCAGATTTTTTTTTCGGAAGAAAGAATCCTGCGACACTAACAGGACTGTACGTCTCGAAAGAAGGATATAAGGTGCTCCTGCACTTTTTGCGTTCGACTGGTTTCCCCAAACGACTCTGATCGGAACGCCGTCCATATGTGTGCATGTGTAATATTTTGTTTCTATATTTGCTTTATCTCTCGCCATATTCACTTTTCGAACCTTATTTTCCCGCCCCTGCACAAGGTAGCCAACCGGTTCTTCGATCAACTTAGCCGCTCTGTCTTTTTCTTTTATCTATTTTTCTCTCTGTTGTTTCGCCCTACACTGCCCCCTGGATGAACCTATAGCTGCAGTATTGGTGTTGTACTTGTCGTCTTCACCACGGACGCAGAATCGCTGTATGAGCGCAAACTTGTTCAGCGCGTGCGAATAAGACTGAGGTATGCCACCCGCGCCGGAATATCAAGCCGCATTTGTCTCCTGCGCAAGCGACGAGTAGCTTCACTGCACAGCCGCTGACATAATGGCGGAAACATAATGGCGGACCTATGCGTAACTCCACTGTCGTCGGGGGCATATACGGTAATTCTGAAGCTAGTGGCCCCACCATGTAATCGTCGCCGGAACCAATATCAGCACACATACTATAAGAACGACATAAATGTAACCGACTTCAATCATCGTCATCATCATCATCATCATCATCATCACCATCATCATCATTATGAGCACGTCCACTGCAGGCCAAAGGCCTTTCCTATGATCCGCCAATCAACCCGGTCTTGTGCTTTCTGCTGGATCGTTGTACCTGCGAACTTTTTAATGTCATCACCTATCCTTCTGTCTCCCTTTCATGCGTTTGCCTTCTCTGGGAATCCAGCCACTTACACATGAGGACCAGTGTTTATCATACCTACGAGCTACGTGCCCGGCCCATGTCCATTTATTCTTCTTGATTTTAACTATCATATCTTTCGCCCTGGTTTGTTCTCTGACCCATTTTGCTCTCTTCTTGTCTCGTAAGGTTACCCCTATCATTTTTCTTTCCGTCGCTCGCTGCGTCGTCCTCAATTCAAGCTGAACCCTCTTTGTAAGCTTCCAGGTTTCTTCTTTGTAGGTAAGTATGCGTCAGGATGCAGCTGTTATATACCTTCCTCTTAAGGATTAGTGGCAGATTACCATTCATGATTTGAAAATGCCTGCCGAATGCAATCCCCTATATCCTTACTCGCATAGTTATTTCACTCTCATGATTCCGCTGCGCGGTTACTACCTGTCCTAAGTAGATATATTACTTTACAACTTCCAGCGTCTCTCCACGTATCGCAAAGTGCTGTTCCCTGCCGAGACTGTTGCACATTAGTTTAGTTTTTTTTTTTTGCTTATATATATTCAGACCAACTCTTCTGCTTTCCGTGACCAATTCAGTAATATTGATCTGTAATTCGTCCCCTCAGTTACTCATCAAGACAATGTCATGAGCGAATCGCAGGTTTCTAAGATACTCTCCATTAACTCATATCCCAAACTCTTTTCAATCTAGGGCCCTAAAAACTTCCTGTAAACACGTGGTGAAAAACATTGGAGATATCGTGTCTCCCTGCCTTACACACTTCATTAGTCGACATTAACAGACATCAATAGTCGTACCAAACTCATCAAATGAGCTCCACGACGAACAAGAACCAGTCTAAAGCCGTGCATCATACTGCATGGGTCTTGACTTTCGTAATATTAATGCCTCAATTTAATACTTTGTGATGAAGTACTGACAGTAGTATGAGACACGTTTTGGTTCCAAGGCTTGGATAGTGCAGATGTTGGCGATGATGTAGGAATGTTTATTGCAGAAGACGTATCCTAATACAGTCACCCAGCTGTATCAGATGGTGTGCCGGGTGCTTAGCAATCAGTCACTTGGTGACGTACTTCAGCAGTTTGCGGTCTGCGCACATAGCGGCTGCGTTAGCGTCCAGACTTTGATACCATTAAATCTGCATAGTATTATCCACCGAGAGTGAACCCACTAATGACAACTATTACAATTTTCTCGCCAAAAGCAGTATTACCCGAACTGCTTTTCGTATCAGGTCGATAAAGCTAGCAGGTTGCAGAAGCGTATAGGAACTCGCACAACTCGTGTATTTTGTTCCTGTTAAAATCAGTTTTGCCAGATCAGTTTTGGCAGAGCAAGAGCTGACAGCAACATAAGAGGTTAAAGGGAGAAGGAACAGCAAGAGAGAAGGCAGGGAGGTTAACCAGGCACGTGCCTGGTTTGCTACCCTACGCTGGGGGAATGAGAAGGAGGAGTATAAAGAAGAGGGAGAGAGGAAAGAGAAGGAAAAGCGAAGGAAAAAGAGTCAATACATGGGCTGATAAGACGTTCTAATGAGATCGACGTAATACAGGGCAGACCTTTACGGGCACAAAGGTTTCGTGCCCGTAATACAGGACACTAAAACATTTGCTTTGCAATAAAGTGCGGCTGACGAGGATTTAGAAAAATTGCTGTTGGCTCACACCGGCTTTTATTTGCACCACCTTGATATAAATACCACGAAATGTCGCAGATAAACCTTTAAGTTTTTGAGAGTCTATACAGCTCATTCATCATTACGTCTACGTTGTAGAAGGGGGAGGGGCACAGATTGAAACAGAAGAGAATGGGGAAAGGAAACGCGATATCACCTTTGCGAGTGTAGTTATACGCACGGAGGCCCACCTGGTACATCATAAAGTAATTCGTCGGCGGGCAAGTGCTAAAGAGAGGGATAGTTACAGTAAGGTCTCGTAGGCCCGTCGAGTTGATTCGAAAGGCAATATCGAAGGCACGGTGCTGTGAAAAACTGCAATAAGAACTGCTAACAGACTTAATAGTGATTAGGATTAGCAGCGTCCTGGTATAGTTTAGGTAAATTGAATAGTTTACGCTTAAGCACACTCACCGAGTACTTGCATGGAAGTGGTAAAGAATAGTCCTCCTGTTTTTGAAATTTACGATCAGCAGGACGCAAGTGAGCAGCAGCAATATATCACAGGCGCCTTGTGATTCTGCCAGAGCCCCAAACTACGGCTTCGTGGAAGCGGTCGGTAGCTGGTATTATTAATAAAGTGGCCAGTGAGCTCCCTGCCCGCGCGGTGGGAAAAGAGTGAAAGAAGAACCAGGTTGCCTGCCGGGCGGGCGCTGGTGTGCCGGCCTGACGCCGCTGCGTATAAACAGGCGGGAAACTAGACACAGACCATGCACCACTCCTGCCATTATGCAGACCCCGACTCGCTTCCAAAGCTAAAGGTAACAAACGGCCTCGTACACACACCCTAACGCTGCGTGGGAGGCTCGGGCCCCGGGCGCACGGCCACCGCTGGAGATCCGCGAATACGCATCGTTGGCAGCACTCTGCCGGCCAAGGACGTTACAAAGGAGAACTTACAGTTTTCTGGGCAGAAATTTGTATACCTTCACGGGAAATAGACCCATTCCTCTGCTTAACTGGATGAAGGAGTTTATTCTGATGTCCAAATTTTCGAGCATCAATCTGGCAAAATAAGCCCCGCCGCGTTGGTCTGCTGGCTAAGTTACACGGCTGCTAACCCGCAGGTCGCGGGATCGAATCCCGGCTGCGGCGGCTGTATTTTCGATGGAGGCGAAAATGCTGTAGGCCCGTGCGCTCAGATTCGGGTGCACATTACGGAACCCTAGGTGGTCGAAATTTCCGGAGCCTTCCACTACGGTGTTGTCTCTTAATTATAAGGTGGTTTCGGGACGTCAAACCACAAATATTAGCCAAAGCGGCAAAATATTGTTACGTAAGTTGAAACGTGACTACTTTCGAGTGTATTCATTCCATTCAAGAAGGCACACAGCACGCACAGAGGACAAGCCAGCCCTCTTTGCGTTCTTCTGTACGTAGAATGTCTACCTTTTGATGGGCTGGCTATGTGGCATTACCTGCAGCTGCAAAAGCGCCAACTCGGTGCACTTTAGGAGTTATCTTCAAAAGCAGGGCGGTATGGTTTCAACCTACTGGCGGACTACTTCAATGGGAGTGCTTGCAGGCGCGTTGGTCTCGAAGACTACGCCCCAATCTCATAGGTAACGTCTGCTACATGTCGTATGGTACGGTATAAGGTCCCTTTGTACCGAGGTAAAAACTTATTTGACAATCCAACACGACAAAGTGGGGCACCACGGGAGAACTAACAAGCCAGGTGAGAAGCGAACGTCGACAATATTGAAGCAAGATTCGAAAACCACATGAAATTAAACGAAGAGAATGGACTGCTTATATATTAAAGTCAACTTGTAGAACTGGTGAAAACATTCAAGGGTACGCGTGATTACAATGCACGTAGACCTCTCATATCTACCATCCCGGAACGGCATCTGGTAATCGTCTCGGCTTTTCGTCGGTTGTGTCATTCCCTTTTATTTTCTCTCTCTCTCTCTCTCTCTCTCTCTCTCTCTCTCTCTCTCTCTCTCTCTCTCTCTCTATTTGCGATGGGCAAACGGAGAAACAGTCTTAGTTTGCGTGGAATTTACGATGAATTTGTTGTCACCACTGAATAAATGCTCATCACATTCCGATCCTGCGATTTAAGTACGGTTCATTTCTTCCGATGACAACGCACTATAAGTTTTAAGTATAATTGCATATACAATGTTATCCATGTCATATGAGTCGTTATCACAAGTATATGTGGCATACGGTGATATTGCAGCTGTATATTTTTACGTGTGGACAAACGTGAAGGAAAACATAATTGTTTGAAGCCCTGATTGAAACAAAACAGAGCAAGTGAGCGTTAATACTATATTCGCTGTGAGCCCTGCAGTCTGACTCTCTACGCATAGGCGCGCGCACGAGGGGGGCAGAGGGGGCTATCACCCTCTCCCCTAATCAACTGAAGTGGTGAGGCACCAAATCTGGTTGTTCCTAAGTTTAAACTAGTGCCCATTTCGGCCACATGAATTTGCCATCACTGTGCCAGCACAACAACTCAGAGAGGCAATGGGGGGGGGGGGGGGACCACGTTTCTCCGATATTTGGCAGTTTCTGCAGCTGCGGCGTGAGCCATGAAACTCTTGAATCGCTTCGGGTAACAGATGTTATGGCACGTACACGCCCTCAGCCGAGACTCAGCGGAGCGTAAATTTTGGTAGGTCGTGACAGCGTCCACGAAACTGCGTCTCTCTATTCATGGCTCGCTTCTTTTCTCGCTCAGTGCTTGAAGAAAAGTCTGAAAAAAGCCTCGAGACGGAGCTTGGAAGAAATGCAAACGATGTGCGACGAAGCTACTTTATATTTATGCGTGAGAACTAACAGACAATAATGCCAAGGTAATTATAGAGGATGTTATTAGAAGTAATTGTAATGTGAATTCGGCGAGAGTGTTTCACACTTACCGCCATGGCAACAGGCCGCCCTGACTGGCGCTTCCACGTTTAATACACATATATACCCCATAAAGTGGATGGGGGGGGGGGGGGGGGGATAGCCGCCGTGGCATAGCTCAGTTGGTGAACATCATATGCGTAATTGGAAGGTCGCACGTTCGGTCCTTGCTCACGGCAAGTTATCTTTTCTTTTGCTTTTCTTTCTTCACATCTACATTACAATCGATCCTAATAACATACCACAATCTTCCTCTGGCATTATTGTCTGTTAGTTCTCATTTATACTGTGCCTAACCAATAAAAAAACGAGCCCTTAACGTTACACTTTTCTTTATTTATTCATCGTCCCTTGTGGCTCAAGCAAGACTAATAAGATCTGAATATGAAAAGGAAACCAAGTTTAAGGTAACGTGCATGTATTGCCCTGAAGAACGTTGCTTGATGTCCAAATGTGCGAAGAAGATAAAGCAACTGTGTAAACTCGTGGGTGACCTGTATAGTACCAGAAGATGAGCCCGCCATCTCTAGCGCATGTGAAATGGCTTTGTTTAACAATGTACGAACTTTTTTTGATTGGCTCGTCATTGTAGCGGTAGTAGAGGAGATGGCAATGTTCTCAGGGGTTTCTTAGCCTCGTATAGGACTGTCCCTGGCATTTTGACCTTAACTTTGGATGGTGCACGGGAAGCATAAAATAGGGCGAACGTGTTTCTATGACATCGAAAACGAAAATAAAGCTCTCATATCTCTCAATTTATCTCTCAATGAACATAACACGTGGTGCTGTGGAACCGCCACCACACATTGCTTATATAAAAAACAACTATCAGAAACAGTGTTGCATACTGCAGGCGAACCTGTCCTCGCTAAAATTACCCATATTGGCACTGGCACAGCGTAAAGTGCAGCAGTGTTTGGAGCCCATCACATCCAATCTGCAGTCACAAAACAGACGCTAAATATAGCATAGCTATACAGGTTGAGTAAAAAGAAGAAAAAACTACGTTGATTCCTCCCAGCACGTACTACTGATACCACAACAGCCACTAGCCTCTTAAACGCTCTGGCTCTGTCTGCTGTAGGAACACCACCACCGATAAAGCGAGCAAAGGAGGTAGGGCCACCGAGTGGAGTTACTCAGGTAGCAAGGTCAATGTCTGGAGAGACGCCCCGAAACTAAAAAAAAAAAAAAGCACGATTGAGAGACTGGCGCCATCTACAGACGAACTCGTACCACAACCTTCCCACACTTTCTAAACTACACCCTTCCGAATATCAAGGTGAGTGGCCCTGGAGCGGAGGGGTACCCACGCTTCCACACATTCCATACAGCTGTCCCTCGCGTCCTGCTGCGGCAAACTCGACGCTCATACAAATACACACGTTACCACACTGGTCGTGGGAGGTGCGACTCCCGAAGAAGTCCTTGGGAAGCCAATGGGCAATTCTGGACCAGGTCCCGCGAGCCGCTATAACTAGTGGAGCTCTAGACGAAGAGCCCTACCCACTTTAGTTACGGACAGTACTAATAAACGTTTATTCGCTTTCTCTCTCTCTCAGGTAGCAACGTCCTTCAGCGTAAGTAGTTGAATCAGCGCCACGGCAGGCGTTTCAACAGCGCTGATAGTGGCAGAAAAACACGGCATCCGTTATGAGAGATAATCTTCTCAAGCAGAGGATCAGCCAAATGCCAGCGCCGCGACTGCTACTTGGAGCCCGTGAAGATATTTGAGAGCGAAGAATGGGAGTGCTTCGCTATATTGAGTAAGAAAGCAGAAAATAAAGGACGACAAAGGAGAGACGAAAAAATGGAAGCGGATAAAAAGGAGCTCAATCCCTCTTCAACAGCGACGTGGACGAAGAAGCGAGCGCGATTATGTAAAGTACGAGGTATACGCAACAGCCGAGATATTGCTTGGTTCGATAGGAGACAAGGGATAATGATACGGATTCGGCCGGTAGAGGAAAAAAAATGCCAGAGTATGGGTAGGATTTGCACATTATCTCACAAGGGCAGTCTACGAATAGGAACGTACAAAAGAAGTGAAAGAGCGGAGAGGCAGTCGCGCAGGGCGCGAAGGGCGCAGAGCAAAGAGAAAGACAGTTTGAAGCCTCTTCCGCTCATCTCCGCCGCGGGCAGATCGAAGGCGCATGCAAGGACCACCCTTTTCCTCCTCGCCCATCTCGGCGTTGCCGTGGGGACGGTTGCCGGGCAACAACCCACATCATTACGCACGCGACCTGTCCATTTCCTGGTCGACAGGATAAACGCTTGCCGGCCCATTGGTTAGACCGGCCTTACTTTTTTTCTTCCTTCGTCACAAACACCGGCCTCGTTTGTCTTTCTTCTTCGTTCGCCCAGAGGCGAAGTAGAACGGGTGCATCCCAGCCCCGTGGTGCGGCAAGCTCGTCAGCATTGCTTGTACGCCGCGGGAGTAGCGCCGGTCCAGGAAAACGGACGCGCGATTTCCCTAGGGCAGGTATCGGTGGCACTCGTTTGGGCTTTGCCCCCAAGGCGAACGAACGCATTGACTTCGCTTGTTTGTCTTCCCGTTACGAGAGGCCGACGCGCATTCGGCGCAAGCAGGACCGCGCAGTATGTATTAGCGCGCGTCGAGCCTGGCTTATTCGGGATATATCTATGTATTTCCAACACCTGTATCGCGCTTAAACCGCGTAAATTATGATACAAAACGCGTGTTCAGTTTTAACTACATGTTGACGCTTTTCATTATTTTTAAATGATTACGTCAAGTTGTCCTAACACGTCCACTCGCTTGATGCTTGTACTAAATGTCCAACCAATGATATTAATTGTTCAATTATTCTTTAGGTAACTCTTAATTACGACACAGCGTCAAACATTCTCGCTGCTGCGCTGCACGGGCAGACATTCCTGCACACCTCAATCACCTTACAACAATGCGCCGAACTACAGTACACGGTCACCGCAACGGAATCAAAAAAGCTGATTATAGTGTCACCGAAGAAGAATGGCTATTTGGGCTAGTTGGTTTGAATTTATGGTAATAAGGGCTGCAGCGCGAGCACGAAGGTGCTAGAAGAAACAGACGAAAGGCCGTGCCTCGCCTTTCGTCTGTTTCTTCTAGCACCTTCGTTCTCGCGCTGCAGCCCTTATTGCCATGTATAGTGTCACCGGCTTCATTACTAATTTGAAGCGAAGAAAACACTTTCATCCGCGTTATTCATAACGGGGTATCTGTTGTCGCTTTTGCTGTTGCGACGTGTTCCAAGCCGAAGTGTTTCTCCTTAGGTGTTCAAGCGCTGCCACTCCTGTTATACAAAGTGCTGGCCCCGCCGCGGTGGTCTAGTGGCTAAGGTACTCGGCTGCTGACCCGCAGGTCGCGTGATCCCGGCTGCGGCGGCTGCATTTTTGATGCAGGCGAAAATGCTGTACGCCCGTGTGCTCGGCTTTGGATTCACGCTAAAGAACCCCGGGTGGTCGAAATTTCCGAAGCTCTCCACTATGGCGTCTCTCATAAGCATATGGTGGTTTTGGCACGTTGAGTCCCACATATCAATCAATCAATATACTAAGTGCTGTACAGGTCACCTATAGAATAACAAGCCTGTAAACACTATATCTAGCCTTCCTACACAATATAACGCAATACCTTTAGGGAATTGCATTCAAGCGTGGATGTCCGATGTATTGCTACAGCAGTACTTAATGTCGTAGGAGAGCTCAGTGGGGAGGCCGTGGGGTGAAGCCAGACGCTCGACCGGTTTCAAGAAGAGGGGGCGGCTCTCCGTCGTCGTGCACGCGAGTATACAAGTCTCATCACCAGCACACACATACATGCAAGCAGTCCTTGCGAGTTATAGGAACCTCGAGCAAATTAGGATGGGCCCCTCCTCGGTTATGTGAAACCTTAAGTCCTTGGCAGCAAACTTCAGCGATTCCCCACGATATCACGCCGTGTTGTTTCGAGCTGCTAACTGCGCGCAGAAAACTGCCATTATCCTCACATTTAAAATCTTTTAGATGCGGAAGCATCTTATACTCGCGCCTTGTAGTGCGCCGTCCGCGCTGTCCGCACCGCTTCTCGAACATTCGACAGCTGACGCGCGCGCATGCGCCGTCGCGCCGTCGCCCACTCTTCCACCATCTGTGCATCCCTTCCTCCTCTACACACCGCGCGTGCTTCACTCCTCCACCATCTGTGCACCCTTCCTCCTCTACACACCGCGTTCGACATCTACAATTCTCCTGATTCTCCAGTGGACGCGCATGTGGCGTCGCGCTTCGAGAACATTCAACAGCTGACAGTGCATGCGCCGTCGAGCTGTATATATACTCAAGGTCGGCGCTCGTCAGATGCCGCTCGTCGGTTGGTTTGTACGGCGCGTCGACGTCCAAGGTCGCGGTGAAATGAATTCCAACGAATCCACAAACACAATGATCGACGTCCCTTCGACCAGCGCCGCCCTTTCGCATACGTGTGTACGTGTTCACTCATTTAACACCCCCTCCTACAACCACGTTAACCAATTTAGCCATCGACCCAAGTAAGTCGCAATTTAACACCCCATTTCACAACCACGTTCACCAATTTAGCCATCGACCCAAGTAAGTCGCACTTTAACACCCCGTTAACCAATTATATGCTCCGCATCCTCCTCAGTGTTCCCCCGAGGGAAGCTGCGGGGAATTTTTTTTCTGTCCGTCACAATTTCTTGAAAGCTGCACGCTGCAATATAGATTATAGTTGTGCGACTGATCAACACTGGTGGCTATCGTGTAGCCGTGGGTGCTTCTGTATGGCCATCGCAGATATCGCAGCTGCGTTCACCGAGTACATGTTCCTTTACAACCACTTGCTCTTCCATATAGAAGCCGTCGATTGTGCTTGCGTCATACTATTTGAAGAGAAGTCCCGTTGCTACAGAGATACACTGTGGGTGAGCCATTCTTTTATTAACAAGAGACTATGTCGTGGAACAAAAAGAACGCGCGATGACCCCGAGTTTGCTTCTTGTTTAACATCGACGTTGTGCACGAGACTTCGCGCCCAACGTACGCACCCACGGGCCTTGAGCACTCGACACGGGCTATTCGCACTCTCCGACCCACATTCTCTCCTAAGCATTACCACATCCGATTCTGAGCCCGCGGTTTCACTTTATGAGTCCTTGATGTTCTAAAGATGGCTAAATAGGCTCCACGTGAAAAGCAAATGAAGAAAAGACCGAGTACTATCCTCTGCGAACGACGGCGCGTGGGGGACGTAAAGATAACATGTTTATTGTTCTACCGTGCTTTGTTTTTCTTGGGTAAAAGAAAGGGACAGGCATCGCTTAGACATCCGTCTAGCTCGTTGAAAGTTCAACACCCTCTGTACACAGCGAAACAAGGCTGATGGGCTTCTCACGCCAGCCGCAGACACCAATGGCGTGTCTGTCGCGATGGACTCCGGCCGAGCATGGCTCGTGGTGGCGGCTTGCTGCTGCATCAACGCCTTCGCTTTGGCCGTGATTCGGTCGGGTGCCATCGTCTACGTCGGCGTGGCGAACACGTTTCGGGTGACGCGCGAGGACGCCGCCTGGCCGCTGTGCTTGGCCACCCTGTTCAACCTGGCCGCTGGTAAGGCGATGCGATCACCATTCTGATAATGACGATTATGATGATGACGATAGATTCTTTTCTTAGAAAAACGAAGCATTGAAGATCAGTGATGCGATTGGGATAGGTGGAGGGTTGATAGGTACGCAGTAAATGCCACGCTCCAATGAGAACGCGGATTGCTACGATCACGCGGAGGAAATCCGCGTAGCTGAGTGTACCTACTGGCTTCGAATGGCGCTTTTCTCACGTAACACAGATGATTGGCCGTATATTTCTGTAGATGTAATCGTGTGTTGCCATGGACGGTTGCGTGCAGCATGGGAGCTACGTTTATTTACAGGTTCATTACTGGAATCGGTCGTTAATTGATGAGGGATAGAGAGCATAACAATATCTTGAGTACCAAATAACCCAAAAGACCCCTTTCAATCTTTTTACTCTCAAGCTTTTACTTTCAAAGCATATAACAGCATGCAAAAGTGGAAACGATGATTGCATAGACAGTGTCTATGTTGTCTCTATCTTAATTCCTACCGCTTTTTTTTTTTTGCGATGTTAAACGATCTACAATGAACCAACTTGCTAACCATACTTTTCTAGGCACAGGGCAGGAGACATATTTTGTTTTCTATTTTAGAGCTCATGCATATGTGCGCATTTCGTACTATTAAGCACTTCCGTGGTTCCGTTCGTGCTGGCATTCCTGAATTCTCCATGCTCCCGTTTTGGGAGGCATCTTACGACAGAATCATTACTGCGAAATATTTCAAACAATCAGGACGCTGGAGATATGATTAGCGAAGCATGTTAGCCAGCAGAAATGAGAACTTACCCATCCGAAAAGCTTTGTGAATTCGCATCTCGCTTCGTATCTATAGCGCTGTGCTCTCGACCACCAATGAGTCGTGTACAGCGCAGGGTTAATTCATTAGTATTGAAGCTGTTCTTTGTTTAGTTTACTCGCGAAACACATCAATATGCGGCAGAATTCTATAGGGAACTATAGCGAGAAAGTTATGGTTCATCAAAAGTTTGCGATATTATGGTGAAATCGGCGATATATAAAGTGCATTTATGTCATAATGAAGCACACGTGGCACGTCCAGTTTGCGAGAACCCATGAGGAACGGATTACGAGGAACGGTACACGAGAAACGGATTTCAAGTCTAGCTTAAATGGGGCACGATAGTAATCTGATACGTGTTATTAATTAACTACGTTGTTCTTCATCTCGCGAGCCTATTCTGAAAACATAATGCGCTTTTCAAAACGCACTGTCGCGCAGGTCCAGTTTCCGGCGTGCTGGCCAGGTACTTCAACATATGCAGGTTGATGAGACTTGGCTGTCTCCTGGCGTCGTTGTCGGTGTCAGTCAGCTTTTTTGCCACCGGCGTCCCGTACCTCAGCGTCAGCCTTGGCGTTTTGCACGGTAAGTTGTTGCAGCTTTATTCGCGAATAAGGTGCAGCACACAGCGAGCGAGAGGTAGGGGAAAAAAAACGACAGTGTAAATAGCTCGTCAGCTATACTTGAGGCGAAGTGGGATTACATTGTAATGTACGCAACGGCGTTTATTGCAGAACAGTGTCTGAAAACGCGCTCGAGAACTGAGGGTGTGGACGAGAAAGTCATTCGGTCTCACTTTCCCCTTGAACTTGCACGACCATGTCACTGACTAAACGAAACCCTCCGGAGTCTGATCCAGAAAGCTCGCCCAGCTCACCACTCGCTTCAGGAAAGTAGGCAGATGGACTGTAAACGGACTGTATACCGTGCTTACCTAATAGATAACATGAACCTTTCTAAAAATAGAAAGAGTAGGAGAGGAGGGGAGGTTCGCATGCGCAATGGGGGTGTAAGCGCCGCAGGGAGAGATGCCGAGAGGAGAGGGGGGGGAGAGTGCGTAGGATAGGAGCCACTGGTGCGTCGGAGTTGCGAGACGAGAAAGGGGGTGGAACCGCGTGCACAGTAAGGGTGGTCACGCCGCACACCGGATTGAGCTTGACTATAAGGCGCTTCCTATCTGAAATATTGCCCCAAATCTGATAAACAGGCAGGTCTTGTCGCTTTTATGGTTCAGCCATCGCAAGATACGGGGATAATACATGCACACAGTTTGTTTGTTTGTTTGTTTGTTTGTTTGTTTTTACGCGCAGGATGCGGTCTATCCCTCGTGGCTTTGAGCTACGCTGTCGTCAACCAGAATGTGAGTCAGTACAGAGCTCTCGCTTCCGGAATCTCCAATGGGGGCTTCGTGCTCGGCGGCATCCTCTTCCCGCCGCTTGTGCAGTACCTGTTCGACGTCTACGGAACGAGGGGCGGACTCCTCGTTTTCGGCGCCGTCATGCTCAATTCGACTGCTGCTGCCCTCCTCACGAGCAGCCCGTGTAGCAACACTCCGAGATCAAAGACCACTACAGACTGCACTGAACCCCGACTTCCAGAAGTCGGGGCAGCACTGCTTCGCAGCGATAGTGGTGAGCATCCATCGCTACGCATGAATCCGTGCTGTGTCAGCAAGACTGATCAAACAATATCGTTGAGAGACGCCAGATGCGCAATGGCGCGAGCGAACAAAGAGACTTTAAACCTTTCGAGCGAATCAATCAGCAACAACAGACGCTGTTCTTTGAGACAAGATGCGATGGTCATGTGCTTGTCCTTCGTTAAACTGCCGAAGTTCTACATCGTAGCCTACACGATGGGACAATTGTGGTTCCTGAGCACGACGTTGCTGACTGTGGTAGTGGACTACGCGGCCGATCGGGACATGCCGAAATGGGAGGCCGTGTCTCTCGTGACTCTCATCACGGCACCCGACCTCGTTGCGAGGTTCACCTCGGGGCTCGCTACGGACAAAGGTGTGATGCGAAAGAGCACCATGATGGCTGCGTGCTGCGTCGGTAGCGCGTGTTCGTACGCCATGATGCCCAGTTTCGCCACGTATTCCGCCCTGGCGGCGATCATGGTAGTCGCCGGCTGGTGCAACGGAGCTGCTGTCGCCCACATCTTCGTACTAGCAGCAGACATCGCCGATCCAGAGACCTTCAGCATGTGTCTCGGCATCATGAATTTCATCGGTGCTTTCGCGCTCCTCGAGAGGCCGCTGGTGATCGGTAAGGATCTCTCGTACCGGTTATTGGAGCCTCGTCCAACCAGTGTCTTGTTCTCACACATGAGGTATCTTTCCATCAAATCATACTATCAATTTTTATTTTACTCCTCAAGAATTTACTTCTAACGTGCCACCTGTTAACGAAGTTACACCCCGTTGAACACTAATCCAATTTAGTTCGCTACTAAGCACTGCAGAATGAGTGCCTGTTTCATCTTTTAATGCACAAAATAATTTATCAAAGCTACATATCGCTGGTATAAAAAAATTTGACATACGGCCAGGTGGTGCACACACAACGGGAAATAGCGTCCATCACGTCTCCCACTGTCATGTGAATGTCTTGTTCTTGAGCTAAAAATTTTTTATTCGATATCTGTAACAACACTGGAGTCCCCCTACCACTGCCTTGCAAGCTTGTTGAGGCTCCATATGCGCAACATTTCTCGAAACCTTTCGCTCTTGGCGTCAGAAGACAAGTTGCCATCAACGAAAAAAAAGGAAAAAGACAGTAAATATTTGTGTTAGCGACATTAATCTGCAATCTTATTAAACGTCTTCTTCCTCTGTTGTGGTTGCGCACCGATGTGTGGTTCTTGCAAGGTTCTGGCGAAGCACATAGATGAAGACGTGTATTGAGCCCATCCTCAGCCCAGAAAGCTTTGAAAGCTTTGCTGCGCTTTTTGCAGACAACTGGCCTCAGAGACAGACTTTAGTGTCTTATACTCTTTGATGTTGCCTTTCCTCTGTCGCAATTTTTTTTGCAATCTCTCTCTCTCTCTCTCTCTCTCTCTCTTCGCACCATTTCTTTTTAACATCTTTTATTCCCCTCACCCCTCTCCCCAGAACAGGGTAGCCAGCCGGTCTAAGAACTGGCTAACCTCCCTGTCTTTCCACTTTAACTTTCTTCCTTAGACAGTATGTAGACAGTCTACGCAGACTGCTTAGAAGACAGCCCCGAGCCCATGGTGTCCGAGAATCGGAACACATCTGGACGGCTTTTACGCGATGGTGCGCCACCTCGCGTCAGCTAGAAAAATCTAAAATAAACAAACGTAACAGTTGTATTTTCTGGCCTATTTCGTGTTGAAAGCAAAAACAAATAAACGTCACTCACATTGAGCGTCTGGGGAAGCGTCCGCTTGCGTGCAGACGACCATTCCGGCGAGATCCGATCTATTTGAGCGATTCGCTGAGCCGCCATCTTGTTTAGACAGCAACGTAGCCTGCATCGTATTTGTGTACGATGCGGTCATCTCGGAGCTGTCTGTTTTGCCGGCTACGTGAGAATCGAAATGGCACTTAAGATGGCCGCCGTCCATTTAGCTGTCTATTTAGCCGTCTACGGTGAGTATTGGAACACACCCCTAGATAGAGAGACAGCCCTTCTGGTTGACTCGTGTGTGAACTGGTGGCGTCACTGTGCATGTATAAATAGGTTGCTGTTTCCCGGAAATTAACATCTTGAAGTTAGCCCGTTAGGGCGTCGTCTCTTTTATACTTTTGTTTGCTAGCGCCGAATTTGTTTTCTAACGCACTTTTTAAGCTGTATATCCAAAACAAAGTAGTTCAATGACAGTCTCGGGTATGATTTTCCAGCGTGTTTTGTCCCCTGTCTTCGCTACGTGCACAATATAAAGCATCAACGTTGGTCTATTGCTCTCGGATTTTATGGACGAACTGTTTGTCACCGGATACTGCTGCATCACTTGTTTTGCAGGCTACTGCCGAGACAACCTTGGAAGCTACGACGGTGTGTTTTACTTTATGACTGCCGTAGCTCTCAGCTGCGCTGGTTTATGGGCAGCAGTGCACTATCAAGAAGATTGGAGGAAGAGACAGCTATCTTAGAGAATAAAATATGTGGATGCCTACTATAACACTTTATGCGTTATGCTTAATTCATATATAATGCTTATTTATACAGCACTTGCCAGATCACTAATTCTAGCTGGGTGACTATCTAATGGAGCACATCAGAGATGGAGCACATAAGAGACAGAAGAGTTCAACATTCCACATGATCGCCTGCAAGTTGCAGCGCAATTGCAATGTACAATAACTAGTGGTTGTGTTTAATGACATGAATTTCGAGTCACTTTTTATGCTCATGTGTTTTTTTACTTTTTTTCTTGCTGCACTTCTACATATTAACGCGATAGCGTTAAAAAGCTCGTGTCACACAATACCCGCCGCCGGCGTCGGCCCCTTTGGTTGTGAGCGAAAAATCGTCTATGCGTCTGTGACCAAAAAATCAAGTTACCGAGATAGCTGCGGGAGGCCACTACTTGTCCACGCGTGCGCGCGTGGTCACACTGAGGAAGCCACACATTCGGAAAAAAAAAGCGCTCAAGGTCACGAGGCGCGGGAGTTTCCTTGCCCTGCCACCCATGCCTGCTTAGCATCCAGCGCTTTCGTCGGGACGAGAGAAGAAAAAAAATGCAATTGCAGCATGCGACAAACCTTTGTAACTCCACTCACACTGGACGGATTGTTTGAAGTTTTGCGGCGTTGAATTCGCGAGGCAATAAGCTCTTCCAGTGAATTCGTTCCATTTTTACTTGAAAAAAAATGTTTCAGGGCCCCTTCAACGCATCTTGTTCGATAGGTGTCACGACGAAAACGAGCCCATTCGACGATAATAGCGCACGCTGGTGCAATATGCTGTGTGCGTGTTTGTGTGCGTGCGTGTGCATGTAACAAAACATATGAATAAGTATGCACTTAGCGGTTGAAGGGTGTACTAAGGGCTGGATTTCGCTGTCGCGTTCAACTCATTAAGGCGAAGCTTATGGGTCACCCAATTTTTATGCATAAATGTAATACTTGGTGTCCCCCTTGGTGGAACAGTGATTACGATGATCACACGCTGACCGGAAGATAACGGGTGCGGCCCCGGTTGAAACGGTCGTATTTCGATGGAGACCACAGAGTAGAGGCC
This sequence comes from Rhipicephalus microplus, assembly GCF_043290135.1. Lineage (NCBI taxonomy): Eukaryota > Metazoa > Arthropoda > Arachnida > Ixodida > Ixodidae > Rhipicephalus > Rhipicephalus microplus. The sequence goes on from NC_134703.1 coordinate 29,005,951, forward strand.
CGTATACTGTGCCACACCAGTATGCGTTAAAAAACAGCGGATGGTCAAAATTAAATTTCCGCAGCCCTCCACTACAGCTTCTCTCATAATCATAACATGGTTTACTCAAAGCGTGCTTTATTTTAGGAGCGAAGCTCCTTAAGGCGTGGGCTGTGCGTCCCCTGTATGTAGCCACCTCTCGTTCAGTTCTAAGTATTACGCTAGCCACCGCCCGATCTAAAGGGTAAAGCCATATCCATCCGTCCATCCGTCCATCCGTCCGTCCGTCCATCCATCCATCCATCCATCCATCCATCCATCCATCCATCCATCCATCCATCCGTCCGTCCGTCCATCCGTCCGTCCGTCCGTCCGTCCGTCCGTCCGTCCATCCGTCCATCCGTCCATCCATCCGTCCATCCATCCGTCCGTCCGTCCATCCGTCCGTCCGTCCAAAAGATGCAAGATGTTATAAACTAGACGGCGGTACGTGTAGTTGATTATGAAAGATGCGAGGTGTTATAAAATAGGAATGATGCCACATATGGCGCGTGTCATCGTTCGATATAGTGCGGCGATGTACGCTAGGGGGAGCGTTGCAATAAAATCAAGTGAGCAAAATGTACGGAGGATTCATGGTTTACCAGGTTTACCTCCGGAGCTTCGCCCACTCATCATCATTCACTTCGTGGATGTGGCGGCATTTTTTCTCCTCTCCCACGCTCAGCCTTGATCTCACATTATTTGCCTGACGGTCATTACCAAACTACAAAATCTATGTCGCCTGCCAGAAGAACCCGCCGCCACGAGTTGCCACAGTCGAAATATTGTTTATACAGAATGATATCAGGATGCTAACTATTTTATACTAGCAGTTTTCAAACTGAAACTTGAATCTTCGTTGGTTACTTGAAGGACATTTACTGCGAACTGGAACTTGTGCTGTTGAAGTCGCAGATTTAACGAAAGATGAGATAATTCAGTGACGTCATTCAGCCTGAGAATTTAATACTTCGCCAAACATTGGTATGTGAGATTTGAGATTTGAGGTTTATTTCTTTTTCCTGTACGTAGGATAAAACGAAGCAGAAGCAAAAGGCTGTAAAGCCGTTTGCTTTTCAGAAATTAGTACCCCCGAAGCAATGTTCACGCTTTCTTTACGGTCGCCCTTTTTAAGCCATTGTAGAGGGGGGGGGGGGTGTAACTATATTTCCAATACAAAGCAGATTATATATTGACAGGAAATCTCTGAGGGCGCGGGAGAGAGGCAAGGTTAATAAATGTAGGCGAGGCCGCACGAAAACTGTGCTCGGTTAAACGGGAATGTTCTGGCGGAGGCTGAGCCGTGTAGCTGCTCGAGATTCAAGCACTAATCCTTTTCACATACAATTAAACCACGTCCAAAGGAGCGTGCGTAAAGACAAGCGTCCAGCCACTCATGAATGGTCGAACTGAGGACATTGTTCTGCGGTAAATTGCTCTGTATCGCGTGTCATACAAAGAGCGACCGAGAATACAGCAATGTGCGAGTTACTGGACAAAATTATTCACCCACTATGGCGTACGCGAATACACAGAACAATAAACAGGCTGTTTAGTTAAGGTTTCCATAAAATTGTAGATACATACCTTGCTTTCTATGCCACTAAATAAACCATATGTGTATATATTCATATAGCTAATATTAAATTCTAGAGTACATAACCCTAGTAATATTTCCTTCAAGTACCACGTATATACCGCTCGAAAGAACTAGAACACTTGGTTATTAGTCATTTCTGAGGTGTGTCGCCTGTCCTCTTCTTATTGTTCATCGCGCTGTTATTATTTCATGAGTACAAGTAAACAAGTGTACTCTCTGGGGAGGAACAAGTAAACACAGAAAATTATGGCAGGAAAAATATCAAAGGAAAATGTGAAGTAAGCAAATCACGGAGAATTAGATGTAATTAAGCAGGAACAATAGAACATGTTTATAAAGGAGAATAGGAATGGTTTTTACACGAAGAGAGAAAGAGAATAAGCATACAAAAAGGCAGGAAGGTTAACCGGGGCTGAACTCGGTAGACTATACCCTGCGCTGGGAGGGAGGGGGAAGTAAAATTAAAGAGGAGGTGTTAGCGAGACCCAATAGTCCTGGTTACGTCGTGCAGCACACCCACTCTGAAATAGGCTATCATTAGAAGTCGAAACCTCAAGTCCAAGGAAGCTACATTCAGCAAGCGGGAACCAATCAGTTAATGTACTCACGCTTCCACAGTTCACAACCAGCTTAGGAATGTCAGGCTATATCGCCATGGATTACCCAAAAACGCCAGCGCCAATTTTAGGAGTTCTTCGGCAATCCCTGATTTCACAAAGTGAAAGCAAGCAATTTTCGTTAAAAATGGCCTCATGCACGCATCTCTTACTATCAGGTTGATCAACACTTGCGGGACAAATACACTACATTCTAGGAAATGTTCAAAAGAAAAGTACCTTTACAGTCCTCATTATATCTCTTCGCGAAATGATCATTGTTTCAAGATTTTAGAGTACCGTACCAGATCTAATTTGTATGCTAATTCGTTTTTGTTCGTTCCATTAGAGAATGGAATCACTTATCAAATGAACAAGTGTGCTGTATTAATAAAGACGTGTTTTTCTCGACATCGTAACCCCCCTCCTGCAGCGCCTTCGGGCTAAGCGGGGTAATCATTGAATAAAGAATAAATAAATAATCCCGATGAGACGAGTAGCTTTGCTAGAACGTTTTCTTGTCATAGTTCAATCGCAAAATGAGCTTCAATATGGTTTTAAAGCTGGCTTAAGCTATCGCACCCATCTGGTTACCCTCGTCTGTATTCACGACAGCCCCCTGTCGTGCATAAGAAGATATAGATTCGCTATGGTATTACCTTCGTGCTCGAGCTTATTTGACGCTCCATTAGAAGTTTGAGGTGCAGCTCAATGAGCAACAATAATAAACAGATAGCAAAAGCCGATACCTTTTTCGAGTTCGATTAGTCATCCCTTTCTCCGAAACACAATTAAGTATAGAGCTAACGATCCTGCCGCAGGCTGGTTCCAAAATAGGGGCCTATATCGAAACTTCTGCCCTAGGGAAATGTAAGGGACAGTTAAAACGCACTAAATAAATAAGGCTAGAAACACCGAACAAGGCTACCTAGTTTCTCAAACATTTACCTATATTGAAACGAGAGTTAAGTTTGCAGTTTCGCCAACAGGCTTAAAAGTACAGCGCGATCGCGGACACAAACACACACCACGTAGCACGGCCGCTTTCCAAATTCTTATCACGCACCGGAAGGCAGCAGCATGTAAAACGGCGGGACGCAACTTCGAACGAGGGATGTGGAGCAGCGACGAAACTTATCCGTTCGAACCTTCTGGCTCGGCGTCCACGATTTTAAGGTCTCAGAGGAGCTATATTTAGGTTCCTGTAACTCCGGAAAACTTGCTCCGAAGACGGTGTTAATCCCCAAAAGCTGGGATGAAATTCAGAAACGCCATTGCTAAGCGTTGAGAAACGCGACCGTCTTCTCACCGGATGCGCGAACTCGGTGTCGAGGCCGAGACACAGGCGGGATAGTAAGGTGCAGCGTTATGGCAACCAAAAACCGTAGATGGCACATCGTGGGCAGAATTCGTAAGAAAATATCAATTTAACATGAATTGGCCGAAGTTCAATTACACAATTATGTTTTGGCTAATTACTGCACTGAAAGATGCGTCCGTGGTAATTTGGACTACGTGCACGAAAATATCTGCGTAACTTTATTGGTAGGACAAACTGCAGCTCCGTAAGCACAAGCTGCCGCAATCTGTCCTCAAACGCGCCGATAAAATTTGCCTTCCGCCGAATTGCACAGGTTTAGCTAGTTGATTAAATGCTGGGCATACGGTTCTACCAGTTATCTCATCTCCAGAGAAGACTGCTCTCAGATATTTCTATATTAAAAAAAAAGAGTTTCCTCAAAGGAGCCGTGGTGGTGCCAGCGCGCTTACAAACATTTAAGAAAACAAAACTGCCCGACACAATAAAGGAACCGTCACTCTACTAGGAATTCGATATTCCGAACAAGAGGAGAATATATAACGAAAATAAAGGTGAATCTCCGAGTTTAGTGTGTCAAGCGCTCTCTGTTGCCAACGGTTTTGCAGAGAAACACAATGTAGCAAAAGCTGTACGACAGCAGACACAAGGTAGATGGGCTCCACATGCCGTTGGGTATATGAAGATTGATTAAAACCGACAAAAAGCCCCCGATTTTACTTATATCTAGTTTAATTTGAGAGTTACAATGTGTCGGCCACACGAGACCCACTCCCGGACAAAGCGATCCGCCTTCGCTGTTGCGCTTGTGGGTCCTTTGTCCACGCCGACGAACAATGGACGAGAACGAAAAAAAAATAAGATAACCTGCCCAGTGAGTCTGGCCGTCACAGCGACGCCTGGCCTATACGATCCTTCATTTTAGATCCCGCGTTCTCGAAGAAGCAAAATACGAGCACTCGGGAAGAACAACAAAACAGAGGCAACGAGGAACGCGGAGGAAGCGTCTTAACCGAGCGAGGCAGTAAACAAAAAAAAAAACAAGCAAACAAAGGCACAAAACACACCACCATGACACGACACACACGAAGACGAGGCATTTGATGCTGTCATCGATCGAAGTACAAGCAAACAATCAAAATAATTGCCCCTAGTTTTGAAGTTTACTGGGAAGAAAATAGAGTAAAATAGATCTTCAGGCACGCATTAACCTTTACTAGGAGAGAGAGGAAATACATGCATATTTATGTTATAAAGATATACTAAAAAGATACTCAAGGCACAACTCTGAGCGATTGACATTTGTTGTTTTAAAGGAAAGAAAATAAAGAAAAAGAAAGAAAGAAAGAAAGAAAGAAAGAAAGAAAGAAAGAAAGAAAGAAAGAAAGAAACAAAGAAAGAAAGAAACAAAGAAAGAAAGAATTCCAAAATTAGGATGACACACGACATTCTATGAATCCTCACTGGCGCGAACATAAACAGAAAACAAAATGCACCATTCTCGTTGTCCTCTTCCTCCCCTTTCCTATAGATCACCAAAACAACACAACCGAATTAACATTCTCAGGCTAATGGGGACATGAAGATGATCACAAGTCTCTAGAATTGAAACTTCGTTTCAATGTTGGCTCAATTTTCAAGGCAGTTAATTATCGTGTCATTGTGACCATCCATATGGTGCAATTGAGCTTTAGAACAAGACGCGGCAACTTTACCTGGACTTGTGGGCGAAACTCAAAATGGTGCAAATATAAAGGCGTGTAATAAAGTTTGAAAAAATCAATGAGAAATTACAGTTAAAGGCATGCATAAAAATGCTGCGATGTGCCTAGAAATTCATATTATCGCGACAATGCCAAGGGCGACCTCAACTGACTAGCGCATGCGCTGATATTCTGATCGCAAAACACTTTGCGCTACACCAAAGCAGCTGCCCCCAAAAAGGCGCCCACGTACTAGAAGAGAAAATAAGCAACGGGCAAAAAAGGGGGACAAATGAAATAAAGTGTTTCTGCATTTTAATTTCGAAATTAAATTATTTTTTGGTCAATTGCCAAAAGGAATAAATGAAAATGGAAAACAAGCGCGACTAACTGAAAAGAGACGTGCAATTGAGAAAACTTGTCGAAGCAGGAAAGAGAAACGCCGCATGGTCTGAGATACAGACACTGGGTATGTGATCGAGCACCACATTTGCCTCTGCAAAGAGCCGAGAGGCGTTCGCGAGATTCCTTCCTTCTATCCGAGCGCTCAACAAAAGAAGGAAGCGTCAGGGGTCGCTCTAAGCACCCGGAAGAGATCTGTATTTTTACTCGATGGCATGGACACATTACTGGTTTTCAAGGACTCGCGCGAGGTTTCCATGGCGACGGGTACGTATTCCGAACAAATTTCGCGGCGGCCTGGACAGCGGAATGAGATATCCGCAGCGGATGGACGCTGGAATAAGCGCCAGCAATGAATGATACGCACGACGTTCTCGAGCTGAAATGATTTCACTCAGCCTGAGGTATTTCTGGGAGAATTGATCAGATCTAAATCGAAAAGAGCTCGTCGATGGCTGTACACGTGTAGGTGTACATGCCACCTCGGCATCGAAAACGTCGATTGGGTTTCGGTGAGAAGGGCGTGATCTTAAATTCCTGAGATTAATAAGAAGGCGAGAAGAAAAGAGGGCAGGAACGAGATAAAAGGGGCAGATCTCTTTTCAGAAAAAGTCTAGCATTACTCGTAGATCTTTAGACACACGCGCTTCACTCTAAAAAGCGTGTGAAGAAATCGTCGAAAGAAAATTTCGCTACTGGCGTCTTTCAGAGGGCAAGAGGAGCGATGATGAAAGCATAGAAATCATTCCCTCAGAAATCGGAGCCGCTGCCGGGGCTCCCACGTTCAATCGCGAAATTATGTTTCAAGCGATAGCAAAGGCTCCACTCATGATGTATTATTTTTTTATTGATGTCAATGCTATTTTGTGTTATGGAAATGCTCCAAGTTATGCTTCGGCGAAACAACGTACCTTTTGATTGATTCGGTTTGATTTGTGGTATTTAGCGTCCCAAAACCACCTTATTATTATGAGAGACGCCGTAATGGAGGGCTCCGGAAATTTCAGCCCTCTGGGGTCTCTTAACCATAGCGTACCTTTTGGTTTGGTATATTATTTCGAAGAAGCATAAGCTAGAGCAGATCTTTGACGTAAAAAAAAGAAAAGAACAAAAACGTTGCCATCAGCCGAAAATAAAGAACACGAACCCAAACACAGAAGTATCTGACATCTCACAGAAAAAAAAAGCTAACGAGCTTAAGAAGTAAACGTCAGAAGGCCCGTATAAAGATAGACGACATGCCTTGTGGAAAGGGAGTATATATATTGATTCACATGTCCCAATCAAAGTGGTCGTTGAGCTTGCTTTCTATTACCATATTTTACGAGTAGGCATTGGGCCAATGGAAGCTGACTTGCGGTGATTATTAACGCGAATGCGCACGCCGCACAGTGACATGTCTTCCTGACAAAGATTTAGGCCTATGTGTCCCTTACGGCCACGTGTCCAATTTACCCCAGTAAGTTATAGTGAATCCGAAACAAAACTCGCTGAATTCAATCGCGCCCTTTTAGCCTTAGTGGCTCATCCACTCGCTTATCTTGTTTTGGCTATTTTGCTGTCGTTAACCCCAACGCCGCGTATACTCGCGCACGCCAATGACGTATTTTTGGAGTCCCATAAGGTTTGTTACTCATGAGCTGTAGTGAACAGTAACCTACTCAAACTACTAGACTGTAATCCAAGAAACAAAGGCAAAAGAGCACCTGCTGTGACTACTATGTGGATGCGTCGTCGATTATCAGTTCTCTCGGGAATACGGTCACGCAGAAAAGCTCTTTATTTGCAGGATGCGTAGAGCCGAATAAATCACCGAAAAATACAGATCTTGGAAAAAAGAGGCAAGGAACGGCAGGGAAGTCAAATGAGCGCACATATAGTTCGCTACCCAGCACTGGAAGAAAACAACGAATGTATGAAAAGAGAAATATATGATTTAAGCGAGAGCACTACTTGCGCGAATACTCGTAGGCGCATATCAAGTACGAACACTTTAGCAAAGCCCTAGTCGCTTTCTGCGCCATCGACGCACGAGTAAACACTCATAAAATTTTCGTATCCGAGTCGATTTGGCTTTTGTGTCGATGGAGTGCTATCCAGAGACGGTATCGCCGGTAGTAATCACGGGCAAATACCCAGAACGCACTCAATGTTTTCTTCGAAGTCGTAAGAGTCGCGTACAGCTGTCAGCAGTTCTGGCGCAAAACGTCTTGGTGATTCGGTCTTGGTGGTTGCATATGATAGCTTATACGTCCTACACTATACTTTAAACAGCCCCCCCCCCCCCTTCTTCGCCATAACAAAAAAACTACAGGAAAATAGCGTTTCTTGCTGCTGATCAAGAAGCTGCTTGTCAAACCAGAGTTCAGTAGCGTAGAATGTTTCACAGTGAAGAATACGTTTCTCAAGCAATGTACGCTCTGTATGGTCAGTGTCGCAAGCGAAGTCGTAAGTGTTGCAAACCGAGAATGGCTTCATTCAATCTAGTGTTATGAGTCAAACTGCAGCATCCACAATGCTACGAAATTCTCGCAAAGCAGGACATCGAGCACGGCACTGTATAGGAACACCGATTGATTGATTGATTGATTGATTGATTGATTGATTGATTGATTGATTGATTGATTGATTGATTGATTGATTGATTGATTTAACGTCCCAGAACCACCATATGATTATGAGAGACGCCGTAGTGGAGGGCTCCGGAAATTTCGACCACCTGGGGTTCTTTAACGTGCACCCAAATCCGAGCACACGGGCCTACAATATTTCCACCTCCATCGGAAATGCAGCCGCCGCAACCGGGACTCGATCCCGCGACTTGCGGGCCAGCAGCCGAGTACCTTAGCCACTAGACCGCCGCGTTAGGGCTACAGGAACACTAAAGCACTCGGCCTCATCGTTTTCAGAGTGTCGACTACACTCGCCTGCAGAAAAGGGCTCGAACAAAAGGAGGGCTTGCCACGGGATGCAACTAACGACTTCGCTCGTTTCAGATGAACAAGCATGACAGAAAGTAGTTAGCGAAGGCTGGTTATGAAGTTTTTCTCAGTTCATAGACGATGAAAGGCAGTGAGCGAGTCGGTGACACACTGTGACAATCAACTGTGCAGAAAACAATAATAAATAAATAATAAAGAAGCACCACAGACAAGGAAGAAACGCGAGACGCGTGAAGTCTCACGCTTGCTTGTTTTCTTGCTCTTCTTTGAAACGAATATTCAATAAGCTCAACCACTAGCTCGAATCGAGAGGTATGAAAATATTTATTGCAAAAAAAAAAGCCGTTGATATTCAAATAATGATCCCACTACATGGCCGGCTTCCCTAATCCAAGAGGGCGCACGGCGGGGCCCCATCTCGCGCCCGTCTCACCAGAGTTTGTTGAGACTCCAGCGAGAAGCACTTGAGAAGGGCAGTTTCCAATGCCCCTTGGCGAGAAGGAGTAACAGAAGGCAGCAGGCTGCAGGATTGCCTGTACACCCCTCACCACGTTGGAGATATCACGGATCTCCTCCCCACAGTGGACCCCACCCATCCGTGCTCGGGTCGAAATGTTGCATAATCGCAGGACAGAGTATGCACGCGTCCACAAGTGCCTTAAAGTTCGCTCCATGGCCTTACTAAGCAGGAACCAGGAAAAGGCGGTGAGTGCCGCGACAATATGAAACGATTTCACTGAACCGCATCAGCGCTATGTTTCGCACATTCAGCCTACCTGTGAATGCTTTGAGAACTTCGAAACGTTCCAGAGCAATTATGTTGCATTGTTTAAATGTTAGGTGCCTATAGCGCTTCCCTCGATAGCTCATTGTGAACGTTTGTTCAGGAAGTTCCTATTCTCTGGCGAATGAGTGAATGATTGTGTTGTTTTTCCTTTGTTTCGTTTTTTCGAGGGAAAAGTAGGCGTAGGAGGTTTAACAACACTATTTAGGCGAAGGCACAAAGCCGTTTTCAAAACAATTAGGACGACTATTTGATCACCACCGTCTTTTGCATCAACATATTAACTAGATCATTATGGCACTTACAAACAAGAAATACTCACGGTCAGGTTGTTCTTCCCCGAGCAGACGATCAACTGCGCGAAAAGAGAAAAAGTGAAGCAGGTGTGATTGGCACACGAACATTTTTATTTCGAAGTACTAACTAGGACGCGTTTGTCAGCAATGAAACACGATAGCCGAACACACACGTGATTAGCAAACAACGTACAACACTTCTAACCTAGAAGCATGGGGTAGCATTAAAGATCTGTTGTTTTATGGGCCAGAACGTGTGGGAGTGCTATCACCACCTGTAAAGTCCTTTGCGCCTCGTGGCGCACACGTGCCTTTTCGGATAGGCCACAGTTAGGGTTAACGGCCACTTAAATTTAGGCGGCACCAAGGAGGTTTAAAAAAAATTGCTGGAGTGGAAATTCTTGCCCGCGGGTGAAGCCTTGCAAACCGCAGGATGGCGGCTGCGGCAGCCATCTTACTAGGGGCATGATGAGCTGTCGGCGTTTGGCTATCGAGAAAGAGCGGTTTCCTTGCACGCTCAACGAGTTTAACGTAGACATTTTCGGGTCAGATAGTGCTCAAAGTGCGTCCTTGTGTTACTAGTTTTCTTCAGTAAGCCTCGAATTTGAGGCAAATTTTGTTGAAGTTATTAAGACACCAATGCTTGTCTCTGCAAAATATTTCTTCGGAAACAACTAGCATTTCATTTATAAATAATGTAGCCATTAGACTAACAAATAAAAGCAGCTTGATGTCCATTTGGGCCCCACCAGAAAATAGCATGTTTCTGAGATCTTTGGAGGGCAAAAGCTGGCTTCACTACTGCTGCAAAGCACTGCGGGAGCTTCCACTCCAGAATTTTTTTCTAAACCTTCTTCGGCGGTGCAGTGCCCGCGAGAGTTCATTATCATGATCATCATCATGATTAGCGCCGTAGCGCCAGCAGTGACCCCTGGCGGTGAGGCCAGGTGGCGGCACATTATACATGAGCGGCCATCTTTTTGGCGCACGGCGGCTGTCGCGTGTGGTCGTTTCCTGAGAGGGTCACGCGGGATACGGCAACCGCGGGCCGTGTATCGACGGGGGTGCTACTCTGGACATTGTCGAATTCCGCCATGTTGGCAGATTCTGCCATTGATCGATGCTAATTGGCCCAAGTGAGCCGCTGCAACCTCTCTGAGTGGCTTAAAATGCCGCCATTACGAAATTTTACAATATGGCGGAATTAGACAGTGTCCAGAATAGCACTCCGGGTGGTATTGCCGGCCTCAGGCATCGTGTGGTCTAGCACCATTTCATTTCGTCCTTTTTATATCATCTGGGTACCCACTCACACGCGGGTCATCCTGGCAACGAGGCGGCCATATCTATCGCTCGCGATTCGACCGACCAGGGTTCCTCGATACGCGCGCCCCCTTGGAGGGCGGAACCACTCTTTGAAGGGGTGAGTGCCGCCTTCCGATCAGCGGCCTCCATTTGGCTCCCCCCCCCCCCCCTTCTGTCTCGTCACGGCTGGTTCAGTGAGACACGTACGCGGTGTTTTCTCGGGCAATATGTCTCGGTGTTGCGTGCCACAGTACACAAATCACTCGCGAAATGGCTACAGGATGTTCAGATTCCCGAAACATCCTAAAAGGCGTCTCTTGTGTCTCCTAAAAAGCAAGCCCGAGAAGTGCCAACCCACGAACCGTTCTTGATTGTGCAGCGTATGTTATGCCCTTTCAGCATTTCGAGACTTTTAACTTAAAGCGCTGTAACACTCTTACTTTCAATCGCGATCAAGTTTGACGTGATTGAGCCTCTTACGTCAGCTGCAGAAGGGCGCCAATCACTGTTGAGATATTCGATTCCGATCGAGCTTAATTGCGATCACCAGTGCACCGGTTGCCATACACGTTCATTTGCAGGCTGTGTACATGCATATTTAACTAGTTCATTTCGCATAGCACAAAATGCGTGGTTGGCCCCTCCGCGGTGGTCTAGTGGCTAAGGTACTCGGCTGCTGACCCGCAGGGCGCGGGTTCGAATCCCGGCTGCGGCGGCTGCATTTCCGATGGAGGCGGAAATGTTGTAGGCCCATGTGCTCAGAATTGGGTGCACGTTAAAGAACCCCAGGTGGTCTAAATTTCCGGAGCCCTCCACTACGGCGTCTCTCATAATCATATAGTGGTTTTAGGACGTTAAACCCCACATATCAATCAAAATGCGTGGTTGTTAATCGCTTCATGTACACAGACTGCAATTGCGCGAAGATGTGCGCCTACGTTGTGCGTTTGTTGCTGCTGGCGCCTTCAACTGTTCCTTTTAGGTGCAAAGCCCCTTACGCTGTGGGTCGTATGTCCCGTGTCGTCGTATAGTCGCCGTGGTAGCCAGTTCCATTGCACTGCATGTCAACGAAAACGGTGTCACAGCATATCCACGGAGTGAATGATGATGAGTGGGGCGAAGCGTCTTTCGGTACTTCCGTGCGTCCACCTGTGCGTCCATCCATCCATCCGTCCGTGCGTCTGTCCGTGCGTTCATCCTTGCATCCGTCTGTCCGTGCGTCCATTCATTCGTCTGTCCCTGCGTGCGTCCGTGCGCCCGTTCCTAATGCCTACGACATGAAATGCGCTTTTAAGCTTGTATGCGTCAGCCGGTTTATGCACATGCCGGCGAACTCTAGTTATGAAAATGATGACTGACAGTACCTGGTGTACATGATTTCCCAAGGGAAAATAGAGTGTCATGGAGATGCTGAAGAGGAAATTGATGATGGGGAAATTCTTTTCATTGAAGCGTTGACTTCAATAGAGTGCAGCATTTTGCACCATATAGGTGGGTTTCTTGTGAAAGGAATCTTGAAGAAAACGGACTGCGGGCAGTGCAGGGCTGCAATGAAGGACTCGACGAGCCACGAACACGCTTATTCAACTGCCCTGAAAGAATATGTTCAGGATGGCGAGAACTTGTCTTATCCGAGCTGAGAGGTTATGAGCTCGCTCATATCTTCTGAAGAGAACTTTAAAAGAATCACATCCTGCCCAGACAACCTGTTCACCCTGAAGTCCCCTCTCAAAGCTGTACTTGAATATTTAATCCAAAGGGCGAAGTGCAGAGTACAGACATGCCAGCCACGCAAGGGTTCTCCGGAAAAAAAATGTTGAAATTAAGATATCAATGTTCATATCACGAGTAAGCACATTCACCTGCGCCAGCTCGAAACAACGTGAACCAGTCAAAGTGGAAGCAAGACATGCGCTGCGGTTATTGATTGATTGATATGCGGGGTTTAACGTCCCAAAACCCCCACATGATTATGAGAGACGCCGTAGTGGAGGGCTCCGGTACTCTCGACCACCTGGGGTTCTTCAACGTGCACCCAAATCTGAGCAGACGGGCCTACAACATTTCCGCCTCCATCGGAAATGCAGCCTCCGCAGCCGGGATTCGATCCCGTGACCTGCAGGTCAGCAGCCGAGTACTTTAGCCACTAGACCACCGCGGCGGGGCGTGCGCTGCAGTTAACCTGCAGTAAGTTATAGCGTTTGTTTTTGGCGTATGTTATATTTATCGTCCATATAAAGCTGTAGCATCCGAAATTGCCGCATAATAAATGCAATTTACTTGCTAATTGTTGTAAAGCCATGTAGCGCTTTATTTTAACGATATCAATGAACGCTTAATAAAAATTGCTAATTTACATTATACTTATATAGAAAAAACGCTAAACCTTGTTTGACAGTCAATGTATGCATGCGAGCCATGATTTAATGTCATAAAATCCACACATAGATCACCAAATACTATGATATGTTTTCAACCATTTTTGCCAATCTGCTCTTTGCAGCACAGTAAAAGAAATGAAAACAAAATACAATATACTGTGCGTTTCAGGGTGTGGTCTGTAAACTAGGTAGGCAATAGATAATTCAAAAACAGTATATGAAAATATGGTACGCAATCGCAGTTTTAGGGGCAAAGCTTCTAAATCCGTAGGTTTGTCTATGCATGTCTGTGACCCGTTCGTAAACACCTAGTTGCACGACTCCCTCAGCATGTGGCGCTAGTGAGAGTGACAGACAGAGGGAAGGACAGGCAGACAGGTGCACGGACGGACGGACGGAAACACGGACAGAAACACGGACGGACGTACGCTTCGCCCCCCTCATCACCATGAATGAGGATGGATGGGTGGGGCAAAGCGTTCGTCCGTCCGTGCTATGCTGTTCACCATGGATATGCTGGACAGACGCGCGCATGGTTGGACGCATGGATGGACGTACCGACGGACGAACGCACGTACTGACAGACGGACAGACGCATGGACGGAAGTGCGGACAAACGCTTCACTGCACAAATCATCATTCACTCTGTGGATATGCTGTGATTCTTCTCTTTTTTCACGACAAGAAATATTTCTTATTCTTTAATATTATTCTAGCTGGCGAACGGCAAACTGTTTTTACACTTTTGTGGAAGGCACACAACGCACAGAAACATTGAAAAGTCACGTGACTTAGGTGCGTGTGTTTCACATCTTTAAGCTATATAAATAGTTCCCGACTGGTCAAAAAAGAAGCTAATTGAAGGTGATAACGTAGCTGGCATCGACACTATTTTTCTGGTGCGAGCAACTCCAGCTGCTAATGTCGCTTTAAAAATGAAGAGTAGAGACTAGAAATCTAAGACCTTCACACTCCCGATGCGAAAGCTTTGTATTTTTCTCATTTTGTCTGAGTACTACACGTTTTGACGCAACAAATTCTCTATGCAGCTGCGCAACCCTCGTTGGCTGGCCATCGTGGCTATAGACGGCTTGAGAAGAAGGCATCGTAATGGCGGACTCCGTAGCAGATGACACGGTTGTCTCCACCCTCCATGGTGGCAGAGTGGGGGCGCGCGCATCGAGGAACCCTACCACCGACCGAGCAAGCCCGCCCCCTCCGGTAATGTATACACGCGACGCGCTTCTTACGTGCCACGGCATCACATCGCACTACCGCCTCTCCCGCCTCACCATCCCCCACCACACCAATCCCTTTCCCAACACCAACACCACCTGTGGCGCCAACTTCAGGCCCGCACCTTCCTTACTCCCGCACGTCTTGCCCTCTTCCACCCCGGAACCTACTCGGCGGTCTGCCGCTTATGTGGCAGCTCCATCGCCCACTATCAGCGCATATCTTACTCATGTCCGGCACACTTGCCCCCTGCCTCTGGGCACCTCAGAAGTCCGCAACAGTGGGAGGCTGTTTTGTCCAGCACCAGGCCGGACCTGCAACTTCGGCTTGTGACTTGGGCGGAGGACGTCGCGGCTAAGCATGCCTAGACGCGACGCCACAACCGGCAGCCTGAAAGGTCACCCACAACGCTGCTTTAAAAAATTTTTCAAAATATACTTTACTTTTTGACCTTCAAACGAATAAAGTTTTTCACCATCACCCCCTGGTGGGTCCCCAACGGTGAGTCGGAGATCTGCGGCGCCACTTTTGCGTTACGTTGTGTTTGTTGTTATATTGATTGAGTGTATTGGAACGTCGTATAAGGTTGTATATAGTGCGTTGATCACTAGTGAGATTCAGCTGACGATATCGACGATGTTAAAGTAATTGAATAAATGTGCGAGTTGTTTGGTTTCCTTCAATCGCGTCTGCTGTCTCCGTTCGTTCCGAGAGCGTGCATTATTTAGAGATCGCCCCCCCCCCCCCCCCACAAGCTACGACGTCATTGGAAGGCATAGAATAATTTTGACCAGCTGAGCTTCTTTAGCGTACACTACATGAAACCAAGAACTCTGAGAATAACTCATGTGACTTTTCTCATTCTGACAAGCATTGGTATATTTAGTCCGTTCCCTACGTCTCCTTACATTAACGTGTTCCGGCTATGCCGCCAGTGCTCTTGGTCTTTTATACAGCGCTGTTCTCGTCATCGTGAAAGACAGCTGCCTTGACGGTGTTTCTGCGTTCCGCGTGTGAAACAAAGTGGCCAATTTTTCAATCGCCCAATTCTATTTTTTCCTGAAAACGTTTCTTTCCTGCGTTGTGCAATCTACATCGGGGGCCCGCCATTGCATGTCATGAATGCCATTCGGCTATTACTTATTCACAAATTTCTTTTTAATACTGTGCTTTCTAAACATCACCAAGTTTTACCTGTACTAACAAAGACCTATGTGTAGCCAGTGATAGGGCTCAACTCTATACAGATGGCAGCACGATTTTCTCCTCGAAGGTACATGAATTTGACCTTGCTCCAATGGGTGTCCACCCTATGCTGACGTCATGAACTGGACGGCCATTGACTCCACCTTCGAATGGTTTCTTTAGTCACAGAGCCAATCGTCAGATGACGCTCTTCTGGCACCTGAACGGGGCCTCTCCTCCCTTTTTAGTTTGAATCCTATTAAAGACATATTCATTGAATTGTAATTTTTTCCTTGAAACTGGCTTCAGTAATAATCAAAGTGTTTCTTTTTACTTCTAACCTCAAACATATTTTAAAGCTACACGGTGCACAATGCTGCACAGCGTACGTTCCCGCGCTTGCCATTTCCACACCAACCGCCTCCGTCGCACCAGTCATAAAACAAATAACAGGACAGCATAACACCATCAGCGTTGTCACTTTATATATATCTAGAAATGTCCGTTCGTGATGGTAAGTTCCACTCGCGTAACTATGTTTTCGAGCATCTGGGGGCCATTAGATAAGAGAACACGACATGCGCGAGGCTATTGCGTTCGCCGAGTAGCTCTATGCAAACGGAAGAATGGAATATGCTCGAAGGGAGTACATGCACAGCAATACCATTTGCGAATTGCCCGCAATATGTTCAAGGACACGCACGTGTGTTCGGGCATGCGGGGGGGGATCCATATCGGAATGAAATGTGAGCTTGACTCTGAATGCGTACCCTCGCTCCCGGGAGAACGATATAACGTGCATAAACAAGGCACGACTATTGAACTAGGTTATACAGGAACCCAAGCTCGTAAGTAGCCTGTTGGTTCATTCTACGACGTCAGCCCCTTTAGCTGTGTACAGTTTGTTGTTACTGAATATATGCAGCATTTAGGCGCACATCGAACCAACTGTGCAAACCTACGGGCTTTAGCGATAAACAGTATTTACATATTCCGAAATCATTATAACCTTTATATCGCGGAGCGGTGCACAGTATTGGAATGTACGAATACTGAATGCAATAGCTGATATGGTGGATACTATATTCCTTTTAAAAAAATACATGATTCGCACTTGTGAAGGTATTTTAAGGTATAGGAAAGGAAGGCAAAAACAAAAAAAAATGAGGGGAGGAATGCTTCTCGTTTACGCCCGATCCTTGGAGATAGGTGAAAGTTTCTAATGCAATGAAACTCAGTTTTTTTTTTCTTTTTTTTCCCAGGAGGAGGACAAACTGCACTTCTTCACAACGAGTGCTGATATCTCGTACTGACTGTTCGGCCAAGTGGTCTTACAAACTCAACAAATCGCTGCGAGAAACAAATTCCTCTGTGTCACCCTGCTCTGTGTAACCCATAGTTGAAGCAACTGAATAACTGCGCATCATGGCTGCGCGCAGTGCTTACGAGTGTGATGGCATAATACAGCAAACAGAACTAGTGCAAGAAAAACCCTTTCCAACTATTTTTTTTCTCTCTCGTATTTACTAATGATTGTTGGGCTTTTACTTCCCAAAATCACGATGGAATTATGAGGGGGACGCCTTAACGAAATTTCGACCACTTGGGGTTCTGAAACGAGCGCCTAAATCTAAGTAAGTGGGCCGACAGCATATCAGCTCCATCAAAATGCGGCCGCAGTGGCCGAAATTCAGTCCCACAATCTTCGGGTCAGCAGTAGCGAAACATAAGGACTGGACTAACTCGGCGGCTCGTCTGGTCTCGTATCCGTACTATCTTCACTTACACGTACACTTTTTATTCATGAAGCTTCGACATGCAAAAAAAATTAAATATTTGCGTTGGAAAAAATACTAATAACTACCAATGAACAAGTGGCGGCAGGAACAGTCGTTGTCGCATTTACGCGAAGGCCCCCGAAATTATTTCATCGATACATGTCTGCACAAGAAACCATGCAACACTTTTCGAAGTAATCATCGCCTGGCCTATTTAAAGGAGTTTATTACCACACGAATCGACCACCACAGAACTTCTAGAACACATCAAGTGCGAGCAGAGTTAGAGAGATTTGTCTCTTCGGCTATGACATCATTTTTCTCTTACTTCATTCGAACGAGCACGCTGGAAGCTAAAAAGGTGGGGACGGAGCGCTGTAAAGAAGTTACGTCACGCGCACGTCATCATCTTCAACACTTCCCTCCGAACACTTTGCCCAATTTCAGTGTGATCGCGCGCGTGCGCCCGCGCGTACGTGGCGCTCTTCTGCGGCGGCCCCGGCAACTCTCAAATCCTCCAATAGTAAAATTTCGTATAGGGCACAGCCATCGGAGTATATGTCACCATCTGTAGAGAGAAAAGGGAACAATTTTTAGCTGACTTGAATAATTAATTGTACATAATGATTTATATCAGTTAATACTCGTGGGCTGTACTATGTCTGACTCGCATGTTCTCTGAATCGTCAACTATCGATCGGCAACATTTTCTGACCATGCTGAAAACGTGATGCAGGGAATCTTTAAAGGGAGCCTGCATAAGCGATTCTCGAAACAGATTGAACGATTGCTTCTTGGTTATTGCGGCTGCTTTCTTCCCTCACCGTAACTTGTTTTGGCCGGGTACCTGTGACGGCTGCCAGAATTTAATGTCAGCAGATTACACGTCGGATGTCCAGTTCACTGTCAGCAACACTAAACTGGACATGCAAATCTCACAGAGCCACTGTGTCATTGATTGTTCTATACGCGTCCTTTATTTCCGCTTCCTTTTCCATTGACTCAACTGATAGTTGCAAACAGAGCTACGGCTTAAACATCTGGACATTTTGACAATATTTGTCATTCTGACTTCATTTTTTTACATTCCTGCTGCCGTCTATCTCTCCTACAGCCCCTTACCCCCGACAGAACAACAGTTCAGTGGTTTCTCTGTAAGCCGGCTAAACTCTCTGCCTTTTACTAAAAGGTACTGTCTATCACTCGTCTCCACATAAATAAAATTTCACAGCTTTATCTGGAACAGCCAAAATGCACTGCACATGCCCGTAGCAAAACTTGTCGTTTTAATTGGTTGATATGTGGGGTTTAACGTCCCAAAACCACCGTATGATTATGAGAGACGGCGTAGTGGGAGGCTCCGAAAATTTCAACCACATGGCGTTCTTTAACCTGCACTCAAATCTGAGCGTACGGGCCTACAACATTTCCGCCTCCATCGAAAATGCAGCCGCCGCAGCCGGGATTTGATCCCGCAGCCTGCGGGCCACTAGCCGAGTACCTGAGCCACTATAGACCACCGCGGCGGGGCAAACTAGTCGTTTTAAAGCAGCTATTGTGTGTAATTTTGTGAGCATATCTTCTAACCTGCCCCTTCTCTTGCTCTTTCAGTAGAAGCTCGCTCAGACAGCAAAAGGAAGGACCCATTCCTAAAGGGAGAGCTGATTTGCCTGTGCCTAATACTTAACAAATAGAGGGGGCGGGGTGGGAGAATAACAAGCATGAACAAAAAATGAAGCTTCAGAAATACAGGGCAAGCCTTACAAATGGTAAATCCGTAACTTCAACGGCCAAGGTGTTCGCACAGCAAGAGAGGCAGCGCACGTGGCAGTTCAAACACCTGGAGAACATGGTGCTCATTTATGCTCCACTATGGACGCTTTCTATACCGTCTACATCGCTGCAGTGCACGTGCACATTTTGTCCCAAGAACGATGCAAAGGCCAAAACTGCAGCGCGTCACCCTACAAGAAGTAATAACCAAATAGATAAGTGTCTCCCTTCTTGGGAGGCGCCTTCCGAAGCGTTTGAACCACGCCATAGATGCGACAATTAAGCGAAAGTACAGCCCTCAAGTTTTTCAAAGTAGTTCGCCGAAACACGCTCACAGCAGGATAGCTGATGAGTGTGAGCTGAAAGCGATGCATCGAGCTAAACATGATGTAGGAAATAAAAGGAAAACTTCACGAGGAAAACAAATGGACAAATAATTGGGGGATCCTTAAGCTTCGCCTTTGAGAGTTGAACGCAGTAGCACATATTGGGGGGAAGCTTTCACATATGGCTGCATTCTGTGTAAAGAATAGCATACTTTAAAGTACGAGACATCATTTGCATGAAATGTTTTCGAACTTTCCACAAAGCCACTACGTTGTTTTAAGGGAACACGCGCAGTAACTTTTTTTTCTCCTTTGGTAAATCTTGGTGGGCTTTAAACTACGAAGCTATTATGATAATCCCATGTTCTGACGCCCACTGGCAATGGGTGCTTGTACCACGCGTTATTATTGTAATATTTCATGTTGCATTGTGAAAAATGCGCACAAGACTCGTGTGTTTGTAAAGCACGAAAGGCATTTTCGCAGCGATTCCAGACATACATACTTATTTGCACACGTATTTATGCTCACGTCTACTCACACGTACTACAAATCGGTACACTTCGCACCCCATTCAATATTTATTGATTAAAAGTGTGAATTACGTACTGGGATTCCCTTGACCTTCCCCACCTTCGACTGTTCGAGAGACGTTCTTCACAAACATATCTTATGTTGTCATCTATTTCAAGAAAAATGCAACCCTTTGTATTCGAAGGTAACATATGAAAAAGCGCCAAGAAGAACACTGATTACGTGAGACACTCGTGTTAACAAGCACTGACACCGTGATCGAAAGAGAAACTAAATCTAGGCTAACGAACTCGTGAGTTGACTCACTCCTACCCAGAACAAGCCGTGAATCTAAGTGAGTCCGGGTGAGTGTTAATTCGACGAGCTTGAGTGCGAGTGAGTTGGGCTGAAGAAAATTTTCGTGAGTGTGAGTTTGAGTGAGCCATGAGATGAAGATATAATTTGTGAGTGAGGCTGAGCAAGGTTCCCAATTTTCGCCGACCTATGCTTGGCACACACCCGCATTTTGTGGTGCACACCTGCCCAGCTTGTGCGTTCGACGCCGGAAAAACTCCCAAGCTTAACCAGCTTCGTTGTTAAAAGCCATGGCTCCGAGCACACGCAGCGAAACAGTACACGCGTGGCATGCAAGTTCTGCACTCGGATTTGCTTAATTTTTTTGTAACATTCTATTGCACCGGGAAACAGCCTTCAGCCCCGTGAACACACCGCGGTGTGAAACTAATAAAGTGCTATTGAAAGCTTCGAAATTCAGCAACCAGCAAAAAAAAAACGAAAAAAAACGAAGCCATTGGGTGAATAAAAAAAAGGCACTGTATCCGTCATGCGTGCAAATTCGCGTGAAACCGTTGCGGACGTCACTGCAGGATGATAACAGAAACAAAACAAAAATTGTTTCATCACACCGAGCCATTTCAGGAGCCCGCCCAGCACCCATTCAATCGCGCTCGATTCGCTGGTTTGGGATCCTTAATTTGGCTCCACAGCGAGACACGCTTCAGGCAATTTTAGCGGACGCCCCGGTTCTTTTTGATCAAGCACAAGCAGCGTCTATATATGCGCAATGATTTTCGCATTGCCTCTCTCAAATTCCGAATGATTTAATAAGGCTGAACAATATTCGCAATATCCGCACCAGTTGCGCCCTGCAGCAGTGCGCCCGCTCCAGCCAGCAAAGCTGGCTTCGATGAAGACGCAAGGCGCCATATCGTCTTCGCCCAGGTGTTATAGAAATATTCATCGGAGCGGCCATCGGTATGCATTAAAAAAAACTGAGTGTTATTTGGATTATGAGATTTTTTTTTGACAAATCCGCTATCTTGCTGCAGGTATGCAGCACAGTGCAAGCACCTGATTGAATTTTCAAGTCTTGCTTTATTTTGTGCCCAAACATATCGACGTGTAAGCTTTATTTTTTTCGAGCCCGAGACGGATTCCTTTGAACTTGCAAAACATAAAGCATGTTTACTAGAAATGAATCCTAAGAATGGTGCCAGGTTTTAAGTCATCGCTGTCGAACTTGCCATAAACGTGCCCTATTTGTTTTGTTTTCTTACAGCTCTTGTCAACTATATTCATGCAATGCTGCTCAGGAATGGCTGCAGTACCAATTAGTTGCTAAGTGCTCTAGGGAAATCGCTATCTACAAATTGGATCTATTCATTTATTTTAATGACTGGTATCATTCTCAGTTCGAAATGAATAGTTGCGACTCGTGAGTTGCAATATATGTCATGATTAAATATTTCACAATGTTGTAATGTTTTTAATATAAAATTACTTTGTTCTTCTTAGAGCATCCAGTTTAAAGTAGTTAGATCGTGTTATATCATGTCAAAAATGTATTGAAAACACGGTGGAGTTCAAATAAAAAAACCTTTACAGATTAGTGCACTTTGGCAGATATAAATGTTTATGGCAGCGTTCAACTTCGTGTTCGTTTTCTCTAAGCAGAAGATGCATTCATTCTATACCATAAGCTTTTCTCTAATTTCTTGTCTCGTTGATGGTAGTATTAACGGAACATAATAATGAATACTGGTGTTCCCAAAACAAAAGACCTTCCAGACATGCCTGCGCTTACAAAATGACGGCGCATAAAACACGCCTTCCGCGAAAAAAAGGCAAAGAACGCGCGTTTGTGCCTCACAGTAACACTGCCCCAGCGCCAGGCTTATTAGAGAAAAAGACCTCACGTATACTCATTTGAGATACTGCCGCGGTCGCGGGGTTGGCGGCTAACCTAATGAGAAAGGAAATCGAAATGACTGCGTATAAACCCAATTGTCGTCGCCAAACTGTGCTTACACGCACCGCCCTCCCAATCACTTGCGCCGGGACCCGACAGTCAGAGAGACCGGAGGCCTGCTAATCAAATCGCGCGCGCCCCTTCCTCGCTGCTGAAGCCGCCACGACACTCCCTCGTAGCCTCAGTTCGCACTCCGCCGGGAGGAGCATATATTTGGCCAAACGTTTTACCTTACGCGAAACAGGCGTCACAGAGTGGCTTCAGCTTGGCTCGTCTTAATGTCATTGCATGTCTTCATAGGCGTGCCCAGACGGTGAGAGGGGGAAGCATCCCCTCCCCTCATTCATCTAAAGGGGGCGCCAAGTCTAATTATTATTGCTGGGAGTTTTACGCCCTAAGCCAACAATACAATTATGAGAAGCGCCGCGGGGAGGGGGGAGTCCGAAAAATTCGATCATGTGATGCTCTTTAATGTGCGCCCAAATCTAGCTACACGGGATTCTATAGCATTCTGCCTGTGGCCACCACCTTCGGGTGAGCAGTCGAGAACCGTCACCATTAGACCACCATGACTCATGGGCGCCAAGCCTCTCGACGCTTTTATTCAGTTCGACCTGTACCATCACTGTTGAATGTTCAGGATTGCGGCCCCGCATGTTTCTCGCGATTGCATTCCAAGAACCGTTTCACACTTACACTTGAAAAGGCAAGGCCGGCCATTGTGAGAAGCCCGTAATAACTTCATTCACTTTTATTTTTGATTATTTTGTTTGCATTCACGGGCTCATTTGTTTCCTTCAGGACTCGAGCTACGTGCTGGGGCCCGGGCGCGGCAATGAAACGATGAATATCTCGTAGTCGAGGAAGATACTTGATAAAATACGAACAGCTCGATCAACGGGAAACGAGCTAAAGGCTTATCTTAGCAGAAACCAGTAGTGAAGAAAAAAAATCAGAGCATATATCGACGGAGTGAAGATGATGAGTGGGCTGAAGCGTCCGTCAGACTGTTGCATCAAACGAACGAACGGACGGACGGACGGACGGACTGATGGAGGGACGAACGGGCGGACGGACAGACAGACGGACGGATGGAGGGACGAACGGGCGGACAGACAGACAGACAGACAGACAGACAGACAGACAGACAGACAGACAGACAGACAGACAGGCAGGCAGGCAGGCAGGCAGGCAGGCAGGCAGGCAGGCAGGCAGGCAGGCAGGCAGGCACGGCCAGCGGATGACACGGTTGGCCGATAAAACCCTCCGAAGCTTCGCCCCATTCATCATCATTCACTCCGTGGATATGCTGTCAGGTGCTTACTACATGCATGCATTCATACATGTGACGACCGACCTACGCCTTAAGGAGCTTCGTCTTTAAAAAAAACAGTGGGGAGGACTTCACTTCACCGCCTGGAGGCGCGACTTACTCAAACGAATGGATGCGCCTTCACTTATCGACATCCAACACACGCACGCCTGCCCTGCCCCGCAAATTTTGTCTCCAACACAGCAAAAACAGTCTATATAAGGCTTTGTGAGCATTGTGCTACGTCGTAACCACGTCCTGAGTTCTCGCACAAGCGCCTATGCGCTTAGGTCATTCGGTGTCTGACATGACTCCGTGTACAGCCGCGGAACCAGCGCATATACCACCCTATTTCGGTGCTCGCAAAAGCTTGGGTACCAGTCCCCACCAAATGAATTAGGTGTCCATACGGATTATCAGCATGAGTGACGCTCACGCAAAAAAAGAGTCTTGCCTCTATGCATCCTTTTCCCTCATTTCGCCTCGCAACATACGTGAACTGTTCCTTCCTTGTTCGTTTATTGTTCTGTTTACTTACATTTTCTGTTAAAAACATTTCTGTGTGTGTGTGTGTGAGTGTGTGCGCGTGCATGTGTGCGTGCGTGTGCGTGTGTGTGACAGCGCCAGAGCAGCGCCTTTACAGCGCCATCAAAAACATCGCAGAACGCTTTTGAAAGAAAGAGCGAAGGGGATTTGATAAAGGAACACTCAGAAATTGAAGTAGAATGTACGCATCATCAGGTGGCGCTCATCTTCAGGTGTCTCTGCCACCATTCGCCATCGCGTACAGAATTCTTCAGTAACCCGTAAAAACGTAATCGGTAATAAGCCTACGGACGAACAAAAGACTAATGGCAACGTTTCCTCCGTTTCGCGAAATGGAGGATTTCACAAACCGGGGCAGAAACGTGATGGAGACGGGCAACCCTTTGGGGCCTCCCGCTTCCACACAAGCGCAAAAATAGGACAGCGTCATCGACGCGAAAGCAGCGCCCCACTGCGGGGCACCCGCGCTAACGCCGATCTATGTCCTCGCCGTAAATAAACGATGACGAGCCGAATGAACGAAACTTTTGGCGGCGCAAAAGGAAAGAAATGCAGGGTGCGGCCGGTGTGGACGGACGCAAGTGCCAAACAGCCCTGCTTAGTCGTCATTACGATCGTGGTGACGCTGTGCAGTGCCGCTCCATGGAACGCCCAAAGAGCCGGCAGAGAGAAGGGAGGCCTCGTAAAAACTTTATCGCGGGCTCCTGTCATCAGCCAGTGCAGCGGTCATTCGGGGCAGAGCATTAAAGTTGCTTCGAAATCCTCTTTGTCAACGAGATGTGTCCCAAAAACAACAGAGAAATGTCAGCAGCAACTATACGGGCCTAACGGCTGCACAACAACATTACGACGAGTAGAGCGGACAAAAAAAAAAGAAAGAGAAGTCCCTGAGTGAAGAGATATATCTGGGCCTCATTTTGTCTGTTTGAACATCGTTTTTGAATAGCCGCGCCATTATACTTGTTAACTGGTCGTAAATACACGCGCAGTTTGCGATTAGAACGATTGCTTCTGGATTGGCTCCTGTCAACTGCCGAGTATTCCGGTTGGTTCATGCATATCTTGCTCGGATGTTGTTCCTTTCTTGCCATTGTAATCGCGTAAAGCCCATCATCACCCTGCGGCTTATTAATGCCTGCTAGAAACCGCCTCGTTTTGCGTCCTCCTGTAGAAACGGCAAAACAAGCGGTATGACTGAAATAGAACGAAATATTAAAATAGAACGCACATAAAAATGATTGGCAAGTTAGTTCAGCGTGCAACGCAATCTCTCCGACGCGAAGCTTGCCGCCGACAACAAAAACGAAACATCGCGTATTAGTGAACACTAACCGAGGCCTTAACGTGGTCGAATTAAAAATTGATTGATTGATATGTGGGGTTTAACGTCTCAGAACCACCTTGTGGTTATTAGGAACGCCGTAGCGAAGGGTTTTAGAAATTTCGACCACTTGGGGTGCTTTCACGTGCTCCCACAGTCGAATTATCATACTGCGAATCGAGGAGCACTGACTGTACCTATAGGAAAGAAGAAAAACAATCGAGTAACTGTACCTAATTTATGAATGAGTTTGTGCGGCTTAAAAAGGTGATTATTTTTTATGAACTTGCACGTAAAACTATGAATAACAACATTACTAGCCAGGTGTTTCCGGTATCAAGCCTGCATGTTGTATATACCAGTATTACGTGATGTCCTCGATAGTCTGATAACGTTATTTGATATGTTACTTTAGTTTCTGTATATTGCATCTGCGTTAATGCCAAGGAGATACCGCTGCCTCGCGTTTGCGCAGAGACCACCTCATATTATGCCACTGAAATAACTGTGCGACTCCTAGGCTGTGTTCATATACTAGACAGCACTATAGACCGCCTACGCTGACAGCTTAGAAGACAGTATTGAGCCGACGCTGTCCGAGAAATGGAACGACATCTACGCGAAGACACGCCACCGCGCGTCGAGAAGAGGAAGCTGGAAAACGCAACTGTTATTTCTCTAGGTTATTTCGTGTTGAAGTATACGAAAAATTGAACGTTACTCGCAATGAGGGTCTAGAAAAGCGCCTGCTTGTGTGCAGACGATCATTCCGGCGAGACCCGAGCTATCCGAGCAATCCACTCAGCCTCCGTCTTGTTTGGACAGCAAAGTACACCCTACATCGTATTTGTCTCCGATGTCGTCTTCGCGAAACTGTCTATTTTGCCGGCTATGTGAGAATTGGAATGGGACTTAATATGGCCGCTGTCCACTTAGCTGTCTATTTATCTGTCTACGGCGAGTATTGGAACACACCCTAGTTGACAACTAAGCACGTGACAACTAAGCACTAAAAGCGCCCTGCCCGCGCAACCTAATCCATTAGTGCAGTTCTCTGAGCACATCACTTGTAGTACACCTTACGACCACGTGTAATCGGTAGGTAACAATGGTTGCGCACTTCCAGCACAAGGACATGAGAGACACGGACGAGCGCTAACTTACAATGGTCAAGCACTCGTCCGTGTCTGCCATGTCATTGAGTTCGAAGTGCGCGGCCATAGTTACCTACAAAGATATATGAACCAACTGGCCCAGCAGCAAGACTACGAGTAAGCTTGAGCAACACTGAGGCATACCCGCAATAACATTCTGTAAGTATACGTAGCAAATGCCAACAGAAAGATGAGCGAGACGCGGGAAAGGTCGACGCCATGTCTGACGTCACTACGTGCGTTCTCTATTGCAAGAGTGAACGTTATTTAGGCTTCATTAAAAGTAACCCAGTGTCATCCACCGCATATCGTATCACGCTTGTTTGCGAAGGATAGGGAGAAAACAAGGTCAAGAAGTGTGGGCCTAATTCAATATGACGAGGCGCCTGCTTCATCGTAGTGATCCGATTGGCTTCCTTCTCGAGCGTGCGCGTTGTCTCGTCCCGACGTCTCGGCGTGCGACATTCGCCCCGCGGCAACACTACGTAGCCGAGTGGCGCAATCTTATTATTCACACCCGACAAAACGCGAGCAAAACTGATGCAAGTACGCAAAACCTTTTTGTCATCTCTGGTTCTCACTAGTGTCAGAACCCGCGTCGACAGTGAAGTGTCGATCTACGGATGACGTCATGCGTGACGCAACAACTGAGCTCACGTGACTACCGCACGTGACTGCGACCGGAAGTTCCGCTGCTGCGCTCTTCAAAGTGCGGGAACGCGTCTAGGTGAAATGCCGAGTCACAGTTGCCATCGATCTACCCGAAAGCAGGTTTCGTGTTTCACGTATACAAGGGCATGGATCACTGGGGACACATATGTCGTGATACCTGTTTTCAGGCATATTAACGACAACTTCTACTCCTGTTTTACCATGAAACATTTCCGTACTCTGGAAAGCACAGCCGCGGTACTTCCTATCGAAGTCACGTACGGGATGGTCATGGGACCTCAGCTGAAAGGTCCTGCGTGACGTCTTCGGCAGAGCGGCACTTCGCTGTCTATACGTATACCTGCTCTGGTTCTCGATGCAGGCCAAACAGTGAGAATCGCGAAGTATCACGGAGTAGCAACAAAACATGTATGATGCTACGAAAGCTACCGTTTGGTCCATTATTACGACTACAATGACACAGAGGGGTGGTGGGAAAACGCGTTTCGGTCTTTAGAAGAACAGTGAAACCACGAACACGTATGATGAAGGCAACAACACACACACACGCATTATTATCGCGATAAAGTTATCTCTTCTAAAAATAATGATTCTGGGACGCCAGCAGAATGTTACAACATCTATTCCTATCTATGATTTTGAAAACGCTCTTCAGCCTAAGTATAGCGCCTATTAAAACACCCATAAACTTGAGCATTCGCAAGTTAACACCTAGAGCTCCTGAATGGTTTGCGCTTGCTCGCTGGCCAGTACGGATCGGTAATAATGTTGTAGTCAAGTGACGAATGACGAGTAAGTGTGTTTACATACGTGCTGAAAAAGCTTTTCAATTAGGTTCTTGCTTCGCTAACGTCATCCCTTGCTTCTTCCACGCTGCACCGCTTTTGTTTGACAAAATGTAGCACTCTACATCTCTGGTAGTGCCCGTATGGCGTATAGTGCAAGCACCAATAGAAAATCGCCTCGTTCACTCGCACTTCCCTTTCGCGCGGCTTCCAAGCGAGAAGGAGTCCAGGGTGAACGAAAAAGCGTTGTCGATGAACGCGCCCCAGAGACCTCGACTGGTCCAAGAGGAGCGAGAAATGATAAAACCAGGCGCATCAGCGCAGAGGGCCCAGGCGTTCTTTTGAAAGTGCAAGGACGGCGGCTGGGAGCTTCGAAAAAAACGATGCTGCTTTTTAAAACCGGACGATCTATCTTTCATCTTGCGCTGCCGAGGCGATGGACGGCGGCTTCCCTCGGCTGTCGGCGGGCAGTGGCACTCAGCGCCATGAGAAGACTCTGCAGGGCCAGCAGGTTATACATCTTGCAAATCACGACTCGTACGGAGTGGACGTATGCTGCATTCCACATGCGTAGACATTGCAATGCAAATACGGCCCCGCTTGTTCCCTCCCTATTTCCTCGGTGTGTTTGTGTGATCGTGTACACACATCGAACAGTAGCGTATATGCATCAGGGACAGAGTATGAAGTTGGGCCTGTTGGAAATGCATAACTGTTAACGTAGTACAGACAAAGAAAGTTGACACAGGAGAAAAGAAAGGATGAAGACGAGCGCCCAATTTCAAGAAAGTTTTTTTTTTCGGAGAGCACACACATAGGTGTACTTTCGAAGTGTGCAAAAAAAAGAACATTCAGAAAGAACACAACTGCTATGAGCGAAAATTTTACAATCTTAGGAAAGGCAATCTTTTTTTGACAAAGTCCGAGGGAGGAAGTACTGATGCATTTCAGCCCTAATCTACAAGTGATCTCTGACTCGGTAATTTCTCTTAATTTCTCTTGTTATTAGGGGACATGATCTGTCTTCGCCACAGGAAATCAGTAAAGGCCTTATTGAACTTTTTGCGTGGTAGTGGCCTATTGAATAGACTATAGCACCCAACCTCACTTTTTTTTTCTTTTTCGCGCGTCTGTTTTGTTTTACGCTTTCTTTCCCGTTTTTTCTCCATTCTCCCTTCCCTTAGTGCAGTGTAGCAAACCAGTTGCTCCAACGTTTGGTTAGCCTCTCTGGCTTTCCCTCATTTTATTCTCTCTCTTGTTATTCATTTGTTTTTTCTTGTTTTTTCAACGATGATGGCGTTGTGCAAAACGACTTGCAGACAAAAGGGCTTCAATGCCAGGCCAAGACATCGCCGCGACCACTCATGACGTCACATGCGTAATACAGGCGTGTTACAGGCGTGTTCTCGGAGCCGATCGTTAATGCAGCAGCCAGTTTGTCCTATGTACCACGTGTCGAACGAAATGGGAATCTGTTAGAATAAATCGGCAGTTCGCGTGACGAACGAAACTTTGTGCCTTTTTGAAAAAAGCTAGTTTTGCATTTGGAATATTCCCATTGCAGAAGTAAGACAGTAATTTTACGGGGCAGAAAAAAAACAACCCTCACACTGGCCCCATCCCCAGCCTTATCCAAGTTGTGCAAAACTCCATGAAATTACGCAAATAAACGAGCTTTTGATGTCTTACTGGCCCAATTTGTGGAAAGATGTGTTCGGAGAATCGGAGCTTCTTGACTAAAGTTTCCACTAATTAAACCTGTATGTGAGAGGGGTAGCGGGCATTCGAAAATATCTCTGCTTGCTCATTAAAACCATTAGATGTGGGCGCGACTTCAGTAAGGCGTTTGGGAAGCACGAATTTACAATGCCACTTTTTACGAGTTATGTATGGGGGGGGGGGGGGGAGTTGTACGGAAGCGGGGGTTTGCTGCTGCTCGGCTGGTACGCCTGATAGGTACGGTCATGGTGAAAAGTGAAAGCTATGTCGAAAAGCCTGCTAAAACACCTCCCTCCAACTCCGTAGTTGCCAACTAACAACACTCCTAGATGTAGTCATAATGCGCAGCGTTACAGCATTGTTATATGTCGAAATTCGTTCATTCATTAGTATATATTCGCTATATTTTCACGTAATGTAGTGAACACAATATTCTAAGCTTATAATAGAACGACAACACAGAGTATTAGCTATATTTAAAAAGGCATCGTTACTACTAAAGCACGACTGCACAAACGTAATCGCACGCGTTATTTATGTATCTCAACCCAGGAGAAGAGGCCGTGTGCAGCGTCTCCTCTCCCGTTCCATCAATCGCATCGAGCAAAGACTAACTCACGAGGACTGATAAGAGAAGATCACGCTAGTCTAGTTGTTGCTATGCGGACAGCCTCGGTCGCACAATACCGATTGAAGTATAAGCAAAGATAACGGGCAGTTTCGTACTGTTGCTGTTTTATCGTAATCTTTGCCATGTTAATTCTCACTGCCCGAGTAATCTTCAAAAGAGCACTGTTTGACGAGAACGCCCGGCCTTCCCGACGACAGCGTCCGAGGAATAACAAGAAAAGATGGCGACAAGAGCTCGAAGGGTCTCCGGGTGAGCGTCGAGTTTTGTTCGGGTTGCTGTACTTGGAACATTTACAACGTTGCGGCAAACGCTGAAGACGCGTCGTAAACAACGCTATTGTTTTCGGGGTCAACTCTGCAAACGATGGCAAAAAGCAGAGTGGTCCATCGACCAGAGCTAAATATAGCAGGGTCTTTCGTTTCAGGCCACCCGTAGTAGCAGTTTCAGTTCGAAAGGAAAAACGAAAGACAGCTCGCAAAAGAAAAGAGGGACAAACCGGAGCGCCACAGTGTGGGCCGGGGTCTGAAAGGTTTCACCACTGCTCGTCATCGTGATTCTCAAGCGATGCCCCTACAAACTCAGCACGGCACTCTGCTGACAGAAAAACAATAAAAAAGAGAGAGATCTAGTTCAAAAAAGAATGCTACAGTCTCCAAACGCAGTGGCTATTCTTCAGTCTCTAGACGACCATACGTTCACCATACGTCAAAGAGCTTTCCGAGTTTTTTTTTCTTTTAATGCTCACTTTTTTCTTGGGGCGCCATAAACCCGCAGCCTAAATCTTTCTAGAAACATTTCTTGCTCATATTGACCGTGTAACCTCTTACTTCGGCCTTGGTCACAGGAAGTCTCAATTGCGTTGAACCTCAATGCCAAACTTTATTTATTTGTCTGCTTCTGCGCGCTTAATTTTTTAGCATCGCAACCTCGTGTTTAAGTGCGATCCTGCTGCGTGTGTAAGCTTGTCAGCCCTAATTCTAACAAACAAGCAACGACGAAAAAAAAATTGCGTCAGACTCTTACTCGCTGTTAGAAGAAAGTGAGACATACGCGCTGCTCTTCAAAAAATCTCAAGCCAGGTCCGCCCCAAAGGACAGCCATACAAACAGCAAAGCATTAATTTACCTGTGTTTTCTATAGTGTTTATTTGCTACTTTTTGTTCTTTTGCTGTATATTTGCTATTTAGTGCCCTTTTCCTGTGATTATGCGATATATTTTTTTTATTCTTGTGATTAGGTGATCTGTTTTGCGACTATCTATTTTATCTTTTATGACCAGAAAAATGAGAATGTGGTGGTGCGAATTCAGGAAAATTTTTCAGAAATTGGCTGGTAGATAGATCCCTCAATAGGTCATGTTACTGCATGTGCCACATGTGACGGCGACTAGATGTTCCGCCATTGTGCTTTTACAGAAACGAAAATGCCGTCCGCTATCTTATTCACCTCTCAGCGAACAATACTACAAGAATGAAACATGTAGCGTCATTCTTTCAGCGCCATTTTAAACGCCCATTTCTCCGCGTCTTTCTTACTTAGCACAAACCTACCGTAGATGTTAACTTTACGACTCCTTTTCATAACATCACAGAGACTTCGTGATCTTCGAATGCGGTGAACTGTTCTCGCAGGCACAATTTTCTACCGGTCAAAAAGGCTCTACGATGCCTACTACTTCCGCTATAGTACAATTTATCTAGTCTGGGAGCGTTGAAAAGATCGTCCTTATTGCGCACACCCAACGCGATCTTGTTAGATATTTTCAGTAAATAAGCCAACGAACTAACAAATTTTGGGCTGCAATCAACCGCGCTCATCTTTTTTCATCAAATCGCAGCCGCCACAGCCGGAAATCGAGCCCGCGACCTCGTCCTTAGCATTGCCGACAAGCCATGATGGCATGTGAGTCTGGCATCTTGGAGATGTCTCACAAAAGTCTAGGACGTGTCTAGAGACTGCGGAAGTTCATCGCACAGTAAACATATCAAAAGTTCAGCGAAATAATTGATTGATTGATATGTGGAGTTTAGCATCCCAAAACCACAATATGATTATGAGAGACGCCGTAGTGGAAGGCTCCCGAAATTTCCACCACCTAGGGTTGTTTAACGTGCACCCAAATCTGAGCCCACGGGCCTACAGCATTTCCACCTCCAACGGGAATGCAGCCGACGCAGCCGGGATTCAATCCCACGACCTGCGGGTCAACAGCCGAGTACCTTAGCCACTAGACCACCACAGCGGGGCTGCAACACCAGGAGATGCTGTACAAATACGAAGTGGGGCGCAATGGCTCATCGAATTCTGACGTCAACTGCGTAAGTGATAATGTGCAAGTGCACCCATGGCGCGCACAGGCGCGAGGCTGTTTTAATCCGTTTAACTGCACACCGAAACGGGAGGATCAATTCGTCGTAATAGTGCCCAGTAAACAAATATTTTGATGTCTTAATGGCTGATACATATATTACTGACTTTGGTAAAACATGTGCCTTCAGTCTGACGTCAGTATATCCATACATGTATACATTTATCAATACTTTAATTTGTCAACACATTACTGCGTAATTCAGCAGCTATCTGTGGCTACTTCTGCTTGAATTTTCGCATTCAATAATGAATTGATATCGGCCGTATTCACAACAATATAGCATGCCTCATCCACGTCCGCTGTTCTTAATAAACTGTTCATTTTGATCTCCCTTCAGAAGGAGTCATCTCTATTAGGTGCGACTGTAAATGTGCTCTAGGAGCATATGGTTTGCCAGTCTCATATATGACTTCGTGCAAAAGAGAGAGAGAGGCATGAATTATGTGCTGGAAAAAAGAAACCGGAAGTATGGCGACCATTGTCATTCTTCTTTGTGAAGGTCAGCTGCTTTCAGGAGGGGCAGTTTCTTTCAGATAAGATGGCTTCGATAAGTCCACAATTGTCCTAAACGGCGTCTTCTGGCAGAATAAAATCTCGAAAATATTTTTTTAAAACGTTCAACGAAAATACTTCGAATGTCCTGTTGCGGCAAAGACACTACCTGTTCTTTTTTTTTGTATTTTCTTGCTTTTTTGTTTTCATTCTTTTATACAAGCGAAGCCTCTACGCCCGCAAACAAGCGGAGATAATGTACTGGCGGACGTTCGGAGTGCATCGCATCGGCAAACATCAAACGAAAACAAAACAAACAAATTAAATCAAGCAAATAATTCGTCGTGAGTGAGAAAAAGCGTCCGACAAAACCAAAGCACAAACAGTGACAAGACAATCACCATGAACATATATATATATATATATATATACATAGTTTTCTTTGTTGAATCGTTGCTTGTTCCTCCGGCTCAATTTTTTCTTCGTCCTTGAACAGGCGCTCGTAAGGAGCGGAGATCGTATTTCGTCCAGCCCGGAAGCTCTCTCGTTGCACGAAATGTGGGCAAGGATGGCGGCGAAAGCTTGCACAAGCCCTGTCGTCGCCGCAGCTTCTTTCGACATGTGAACTTTAGAGACAGTTTAGGAGGAAGTGCGTTTTTGGGGCGAAACTGAAGAGAGAGTATACATAGCACTGACGTCACGAACGGTGCGAATGACGTCAGTAGAAACGCGCATACCAGAGCACTACGAGACGCGTGATTAAATTAGCAAGTTGTTGAACTGGGAAGTGGAATGTTACTACCGAAGATGGTACAACAACGCGAGACTGTCAAATTCGATCGCCAATGAACTACTCGTCTCGGCACAGAGGTATTTTTTGTGGAGGGAGAGAGAAGTGGGGGGGAGGGTCTTTTTGTTCGGGTGCTTTTCTTGTCGCCTTCATAAATCTCTTTGTGAATAACAATAATTCAATGGCTCCAGAAATAGCAAAACTGGCGTCAGATGGAGCTGTAGCTCGAGCAGTTCTTATTTGTCTACGAAAGCGCTGCTGAATACATGTTCGTGTAAACTTCTTTTTATTATTGGAATGTGTTGATAACAATAATAACTATCAGATATTGGCAGTAAAATAAGGACTTCAGTTATTCTTTCATTAATGACTGATTTTTCCGTCTTTCGCAGTCCAGAATGTGTGGCTGATAAAGCCTTTTTCTGCACAATTGACTCTTCTGCTTTTGCACCACGTCGAAAACTTACCGTCAGGAGCAAGATGCGTCAGTTACAAGTGAAAAATGACTGAACCTCTCTTTCTCTCCTCCAAATTCGTTCATAAGAAGTTGGGCACTTTTACACCCAACTGGACCACACATCTCCGTAGCCTATCACACACTGCCATAAGCTGTATATAACAAGTTCCGTGAGGCTCTTCCCAAATGACCGAAACGATGCAGCCGATAACCTGCGCAACTGAAGGAACAGTTCCACTCGTGCACTCAGCAATGCTATACGAAGGCTGAGTCTGGGACCATCTGGCCCATGACGTCATTCTGTAATGCGCACCGATTCGCACAGGGTTGTGTGCATGGGCCTTTAAAGGGGAAATGCCGCAGTCTTCTAAAAGTAAACTCGACTGTGGGAACCTGCTGGAATGAAGAATGCACTTACTTGCTTCCAAATTTAGACAGCGCAACATTGACCAATTGATTTTTTTGTGCCGCCCTTAATGCATTTACTTCCAGGCTGTCGACGTCGACCCCTCCTCCTTCTTAGCCACTCAAGGGCACATTCGAAACCCGCGCGTACGGCCATGTGCCCTACAAGTAACGGGGCAGTGTAAATAAGACGGCTTTGATGACCAACCTACTTGC
The DNA here is from genome assembly GCF_043290135.1 of Rhipicephalus microplus. Lineage (NCBI taxonomy): Eukaryota > Metazoa > Arthropoda > Arachnida > Ixodida > Ixodidae > Rhipicephalus > Rhipicephalus microplus. The sequence goes on from NC_134703.1 coordinate 29,041,250, forward strand.
GCGAAAACAACCATACTGCCGTTTTCGAAGGCTTCAGCGTTATATGCAAGCAAACTTACAGAACATACCTGTCAGTGTATCTACTTAGACAAGAATGCGCATAACGAAAGCAGACTGCTGTCAATTAGGTGGCGAACCACTAATAGGCCTAATCACTGAGTCTTTGGGAGCACTTTGAACTTGATGGGGCCAGCATTACATCAAAGCCCATTGGCTGGGGAAAGAGGTCACACTAAAAAAAAAGAGAAGAAAACAGATAGTCATGTAAACGCATGGTGCAAGTGCGCATGTTTACGCAGCACATACGCAGTAAGTTTCTAGAAAAGTGTTTGAATGGCCACTAAGCTTCCTGCATAATAATAATTAAGAAAAAATACGGCACTTTGTGATGCAGATGTTGAATGCAGGAATAATTGCAAAATAGAGACGTACTACAACCGCTTAACTACCAACATGAACGTAGACTGATTGCAACAGCTGTCAGCAAACCTGACATAAAACCCACCGCCTGACTAAGTTACCGTAACGAACATCATTGAGCATTATATGTGACACAGATTGCCAAACAATATTGCTAATTGCGCATTTGAAAACGCTAGCGTCTTCAATGGCGCGCATCTAAAGAGCGACGGACAAGCAAGGCCACGGCATTACTTTTTTTCTTTTTTATTCCGTATATCGTCTGCGTGGGTTCAGGTGCGCTTCAAGCTGTACGCAAACATGAACGGCTGCTAATTGCACGTCGATGCACTCGCTCCTGGTTTCACAACAAACAGAGGTGGCATAAATTTGTCAGTGGCGAAGTATTTTACACCATCGCCTCTCTGATGTTTGTATTAGTGACTCTACGGCAAAGCACACGCTCGCTATATTGCGACGTATTTTGATTGATTGATTGATTGATTGATTGATTGATTGATTGATTGATTGATTGATTGATTGATTGATTGATTGATTGATTGATTGATTGATTCGTGGGGTTTAACGTCCCAAAACCACCATATGATTATGAGAGACGCCGTAGTGAAGGGCTTCGGAAATTTCGACCACCTGGGGTTCTTTAACGTGCACCCAAATCTGAGTACACGGGCCTACAACATTTCCGCCTCCATCGGAAATGCAGCAGCGACGTATTTTACTCCCGATAATACGGTTAAACACACCTGAGTCGGAGTTCACAAAGACACCTTAGTTTGAGCTAGATGTGCGCTGACTGCGCAGCGGAGAGCACTTTAATGACCGAGCACACGAGCGCCGACTGGCAGTCGGCAGCAGTTTAGGCGGTCGTGTAGGAGTATATGGTGAATGATTCGGACGTACATTTCTACTGGCAAAAACTAGTTGATTGCGGTGAGCCTCCCATAAACGAGATAGGTTATAGACGCGTATTACATAAGCGAAGCAAAAAAACAATAAGTCGATTAGCACACCGTCACTATCAGTGCTTAATGTAGAGAAAACATTTTTAGATATCTCAGGCTCCAACTTCGTAACACTGCTAATGTTCAGGAACTGCATGTTTTAAAAGCTTTTAAAGTTATATTTAGAATGTTCCTAAGTACAAATATTGCTTAGACATTCAAAATTTTATACAGTTGGAAGTCAGCGCTCATATGTGTTACCTGGGTTCTTGTTTCGTGCTGTCTCTTTAACGCTGGAAGAAACTTGCTTCAATATCACGGCCAACTAACTCGCGCAAGATTAATAATAATGATTGGGTTTCAACGTCTCAAACCCACCATATGAATAGGAGAGACGCCGTAGCGGAGTGTTCCGGAAATTTAACGTGCTCTGACGTCACACAGTGCACGGGCCTCTACCACTTCACCTTCGTCGAAATGTGGCCACCACGGCCGGAAGCGAACCCGCGACCTTGGGGCCAGCAGCCGACAACCCTAGCCACTGATCGTCCGAGGCGGACTGCACTAGATTTCTGCCAATCTGCATGAAATACTAAATGCCACTGCAGATCAGGTGCTCAAAGTGCCACCAATAGTAGACATCGAGTCAGTGTTTCTTTCGAACACCACAACAACAAGACATAGCTGCCGACCCGCAGGTCACGGGTGCGACCCCGGCCGTGGCGATCGCATTTCTATTTGGGTAAAATGGCAAAATGCTAGAGTCCTATGCGAGGTTAAAGCACAGGTATTATTATTATTATTATTATTATTATTATTATTATTATTATTATTATTATTATTATTATTATTATTATTATTATTATTATTATTATTATTATTATTATTATTATTATTAACTGGCCATTGACTGAGACTATGACGTTAGCAAGGTAACTAGAAATACTATACTACGTTTAGGCAGACTAGTATGGCCGCTCAGATGTTCAGAGTTGGCTAACAGCTGGCCCAACAAGCAAGCAGCCACGTAATAAAAAAGAAACAAGCGGAAGCTAAAAATTAAGGAACAGGAGCTCACGGCCACGCGAAGTAAAACGGGTACTCGTCACACCATAAAAGCTTTCGTAACGCGTAAGCGTGTATGCAGCAGCGATCGCTCACCCACAATGCCAAGCTAAGTAACATCGTTAAAAACATACAAATGAATACATAACAAAGAAATGTTGATAGAAATAATTTGCACGCAGATTTTCGTGGCGCCAAAGCCTCCGGGAGGCTTAAAGGCTGCGATTTTTCTAATTAAAAAACGACATATACTTACTCTCTCGGCCTCAGTCTCAACGCACGCAAATTATGCCTGCCTCGATATAATGAGAAATGTGGACCAGGATAAGCTGCGGCGGAAAATTTCCATCGGCGCATGTTACGAATTTTTTATGTACTTGAGCTTGCGCTTATGTAAGTAAACAAAAGTCCCTGTTTCAACATACCCCGAATCTAGTATCAACTGTGTGTGCGCGACGTGAAAATATAGCATTTGTTTAAAAAGCTAATCTGTCGTCCATTATGTCGTCAGCTTTGTCACTTGTTCATTAATATACATGCAAGCAGTGCTTAGTCTACGCTCTTTTTGCATTTTCATTCTATTAGAAAATTCAGGGCATTGGTATTCTTTTTCCTATGGAAGTTACAGCACACTGAAACGTACTCAACGTTGAGCAACTGCGAGGAAAAAATTAAGCGATCAAATTCCACTGTACAGTCTATGTAAACAGTCTGCTGAACTTAGGGTTGTGTCGATTCACATGAAGCTTAGTAAGGTAGTTCCTTATTTGTGATCAGGTGGCAGTGGCGTTAGCAGGCGAACGTTTAGTATATATATATATATATATATATATATATATATATATATATATATATATATATATATATATATATATATATATATATATATATATATTACGCATTCAACGAAGACATACTTCAGGCCCCCCAGCGTCTGCGTATACATCCACAAATAATGCACCACACTCATTTCTTTATTGGCAATGTCGCTGACCCCCTTTCACCAGAACTGGCTTTCGTGCTAGAAAAAAGAAGGGATAAAACAACACTCACTCACTCACTTACTCACTCACTCACTCACTCACCAAATAAATGGATAAATCAGTCATTGATCAATTACTATATTCATTCATAAATCCATCGATCGATCAATCGACAAGTTAAACAGTTATATATTCCCTGTTTCAGTGAGATACTTGTGGCACGAGAGTTCTGAACGGTATCTTTGCAAATGTAACTACCAAATGCAAATGTGCTCCTTCTTTTTCTGGATTATTGATAAGACTTAGTGAAGGTGACACGTCATCAAATTACAGTTTATGTTCGGTCAACGCTTCGCCTCGCGTTTTTTTTTTTTTTTCCCCTTTTGTATTCACTTTTCTGACGAGACGGCTTGGCGTAACACTTTGGATTTCAAAGATGTTAGACAGTCTCGCTAAACTTTGCTGACTGTCACTGCTCTTACCAGCAATCATGCACTCAATAACAGTAGAGAAAAGGCGTTGCTCTCGCATGACTTGTCACGGCGTCTTTCAGACACGCAAGCAATGGGCGGTCACCTTAGTTACAAAATGACGCTCAAGGGCACGCGCCGTAGCAGTCCGCGAAAACTACTCTACACATCACAAGAAGGCTACCATTCTGGTGTCCGGTGCCACCACAAGTGTTTTGTTCGGACGCAATAGCTCTGCCACAGACCGAAAGGAGGAAATCTCCAAAGGTATAATTCACCGAACGCAGCGAACTTGCTACGCCGTCCTCCT